>NW_003546357.1:39187-63604 GCF_000090795.2 Amphimedon queenslandica | reverse complement strand
GTTTGTGGAATAAATAACACTCGCATCCAGCGTCGGCTTCTTCAGGAAACTGATCTATCGTATGAGGCGGCTTTCCAGAAAGCCCTGGCAATGGAAGCAGCAGCTCAGGACGCCTTTAAGATGTCAGAACAGAAACCAGGCGCTCTACCTGTTCATTCAGTGCAGAAAAAAGATCATAGCAAAGTGGAATGTTATAGACCTCTTCAGGTGAGATTGACGGTGGCCTATGAATATCATTACTGTTCATTACGGTATCCACCTACGGTGATAATTGGCCGCCATTTTGGACGGCAAGATTCAATGGAGGATGAATGAAGAAAAGGCAAAACTGATTCTTTTCGTTGGCATGGAGCTTTTTCAAGCTACAAAAGCTGATTGGAGGAAAGAATGGTCACTGCTAAGCATCTCCTAAAAGAGATTTGGTGCAATATGAAGCATATTCTTTAATAGAGCTTGCTTTCTGCATTAGCCCATTTATACTCCATAGAAAGTTGCCGTCCACGAAAATTATTTCAGAGTCAGCCAGGCTCAGTCACGCCCCTTGCCGTATATCATTCTTTGACGTAATTCATTCTCACCCAAAGAGGTCTATAGGTGTGGAGGCGGTCACTATGCCAACAAATGCAGGTTCATGGATTCTGAATGCAGAGTATGTGGAAAGAAAGGGCATTTGGCTAGAGTGTGCCGTAGCAAAAACAAGCAACCATCAAACCATAGGAATCCACCTAAAGGGAAACCTGCTCAATCTTCAAAGACTACCTGTCACCAGGGGCGGATCTGAACCTGGGCAAGCCCGGGTTTTTGCCCAGGCATCAACTTTATAAGATAATGAGATTCATAATTATATAATGAAATTCATATGCATCATCTTAAATAAACTTGTGTGTGTGCTTATTATGGCTTCTTTAATCTTTAAAACCACATAACATGTGCACTGAAAAAAGGACAATGAGTAAGCAGCATTAGCAGCTGTCTCTTAACTACAATTTTAAACGGCCCCAACCAACTATCTTCTCATCCACAAAGCGGTGGAACAGTACAGGTAGAAGTGGAGATAAGAACAGATTTGAAAATGGAGATAAGAACAGATCAACATTTTGTCTTAATTATTATAAAAAGTTAATTACAAGTTATTAATAGTTAATAACTACTTATTGAAAGTTATAAATGCCCCACCCACTTCTTTGCCCTACCATGAAACTTGACCCAGATCCGCCCCTGTCAGTACCAGGTATGATGTTACAAATAAAAATGACACAACAAGGCTCAATTGTGATCACAAAAAATAATCAAAACTAAGGACTAGATTACCTACTGTACATAGTCTTACAGTAACTGCAACTACAAGATTTATGTGACCTTTCATTAGCTGGCATACACTTATTCCTGTTAGTCACCACATCATGTTAGGTCTCCTCTTCTCTCACTGACTGAACTCTTCAGTACTGGAGGAAGTAAACAAATAGTTTTAAAGACATGCACCACCTCTCACAGTCTATAGCAATACATGTCTGATGATAGCAAATATCACATTCTAACCTTTAGATAGGTAGGTGTTTGTATATCTATGGTTAGAATTAGTATTCTTAGTCGACAAAATCTCGCCTTCTGATTCCAGCATGTTGGAGTTAAAACTTAAAATTTAAGAGGGTGGGCAGGTACATAGGCTGGGCTTGAATTACTTAATTATGCTTATTCAGTTCTTTGTGCCAATTTTAAATAAAAAAACTAATAGCTAACAAGTTCACAACACTATTGTTTCAAAGTTAAATCTCAAAATTATTTTAGTTTAAACTCTTTCTTAACTTTCTCCTCCATCATCTTGCTATGCCAAGTCACTTGTCCTTCCTCTGTGTACCTCAAAGCATTGCTACTGACCAATAACTGAAGACTATCTTCCATACTCCCTCTAACTGCCTCATCACTATATTCGTCAAGAAATACTTCAGGGTCGAATCCTGTTGCTCTATCGAACTTAACCAGGTGTTTAATGATGATGGCAGATCGTGGCTTTTGTCGTACTATTTCAGAATATCCCTGTTTAGTAAACAGGAAATGACATTTATCCTTAATTTTCTTTAGGAGGTCATCATCAGCACTATACTGTGACTTGTAGAAATGATAAAAAGAAACGACATGATCTAAAAATATCATTCTACAACCCACTTCCTTTGTTACTCGATCAGCAAAGTCTTTAGGCAATCCTTTGTCCATGAGGTAGTCAACAGCTTTCTCTTCCGGTATATCCAGTACTTCCATTACATGAACTCGAGTTTTGGAAGATGTACCATGAACAAGGGGCATGACATGACCCTCTGAACACCCAAATATGATACGAAGATTCCCATCATTGGCAAGCTTTTTGGCTATTTCAACCAATTTTACAAATGCTGCATGATTGTCCTTGGCAAGTAAATCCACCGCATCAATGAACAAGCAAGGAGACCGTCCGTGCTTCTCCTTGAAAACAGCAGCTCTCTGAGCCAAAATGCGAATCACTGATACCATACTATCAATAAAATCTGATGGAAGTGGATAGTAGCCAGGAGATGATGGGAAAAATTTGCTTAACACAACACTCAAGAGAGTGGGTTCAATCCTGATACCAGTAGCTTCAGCCAACTCTTTGGCAAATAGTGGCACTCCATCAGTTTCAAAGTAAAGAGATCCTTTAGGATGCCAACGATGTGCTTCCCTAATGACGTGTGTCTTTCCTGTTCCAGTTGGACCAAGAATTACTCCAAATTTCTTTTCAGTACCTTGCCCAAGAATAAACGTGTTCTTAATCCTTTCCACAATGTCATTACGTTCAATAGGGTTCTCAACCAACGGACAAGGTTTAGTTCCATTCTCCATCATATTGTCAATAGCACGCTCCTTTGACTTAGAATCCCAGAGTGCCTTCAAGTATCCAATCATTGCAGTTAAGATAGCACCAGCAATAGATTTACCAATGGGCCAATTTATTTTTTCCCACAGATTATACTTCTGTGGTGGAGGAGCTCCGGGAGGTGGAAGCATTCCATTCTTCAGCTCTGATCTGGTCGGTGGCACCTGAAGATCCTCATTCTTAGGTACAGTGCGGGGCGAGTCGACAGGAGTCTGGGCGTCACCATTTGGTACAGAGTGTTTGATGGAGAGTCCCTGAATATCATTGCTGAGTTTCCTATCACTAGTCATATACCGAGACACAATGCCCACACCAATGGGTGTCCGACGATAACTCTGGAGGATTGAGAGACGAGGTAAAGCTCCGCTCCTTAGTGTCAGTAAAAGCGCCATGTTGATACTATTGTGCTTGTCACGTGCCTTAATGTAGGTGGAGTGAATGGGTCCGGGTGTCGTGCGTGTCGTGCATGTACGCGTACGCGTAAAACGTAAAGTATAGTAACACGTGAAATAACGTGGCCGCCTATACACTTCACCATATAGTATCTATGACTTCACCCTCTAGAGATCTCTTGCTTCAGGTTCCATCATCTACGTGTAATATTTGCGCTGGTTTCCAATCCCATTCCTATACTCTAATATATAACGTGGCTATCAATGAGGTACACACATACAGTACATGTATACATGTACAGTTAATGAAGGATTCTATCATACACAGTTTGAATTGACTAATCAGGCATAAAAGATGTCATGCATAGGCATAAACCCAGTCCGGCAGGTCAGCAGTGGCGTAGCTAGAATAAATGAAGAAAAAGGGCACAGCCTGGGGGCACTGAGTCACTGACTAAAGCAATGCTTAAGAATACTCAATATAGTAAGCTCAGTTGAGTCAGTTGTAACTTGTATCTTTCATTCTCCTGCCTAGTTGCAGGGGCACAAGAAGCAGTTATGAGGGCATTTGCCCCCACAGGCCCCTGCGGGTCAGGTTTGGGCCTGACCAACTTTTGCTCTGTTTAATCATTATTCATTATAATAAAGGCACACCTCTTGATTAATTATGATTTAATTTTAATGGGCCTGGCAACTACATTTCCTGCCTATAGCCTGACCAATTCCTTCCTTCCTTCTATGTCCCTGTCATGTATACATGTACTGTACATATACATGTTTTACCACTGTTGCAGTATTATACATTCCAATGTACAATATGTACATGTCATATATTTAAGATAAAAATGGTGAGTTTATCTCCTCTCTCTCCCCTCGTCTCTGGTGTATTTACATGTACATATATATCCCTAGAGAGTCCCAGTAAGACACTGTTAGCTGATGGTATTGGTGAGGATGATCATTAACTGATAACTGGGCGATGCTAGCTGAAGGATATTACAGTTAGTGTATTAATCTATTATTAATTGAGCATATCTAGCAACTTCTCAGTCTAATCCTTCTGTTCATATATGTACATATAATAATACATAATTTACAGTCAACAGTTACTGTTAGCTTTAGAGCTTATGAAGAGATGTACTACATGTACTTATGTTGTGCAGAAAGTTTGAGTTGATCAATGATTTGATTTTTTTTGAATTTGTAAATTTGCTCCAAAATCGGCTAAAAATCCCTGTACTATAATTGTACTGAATCTTAGTCACTAGATGAATTTTTCCAAAATTGAAAATGAGATTTTTACATTGTCTGATGCATATACCGTATTTTACCGATCAAACGCCCGGGTGTTTATTTCTTAGCAGCAAAAAAATCGTTGAAAAAAAAATAAAAAGTGACCTTGAGTGGGATTCAAACCCCCCCCAACTCTGGGCAAGTCAGGTGAGGCTCTAACTATTAAGCACTTTGGAGCTATCTAAACAGTGGAGGCATTATTTTTGGTAGAAATATGCGCATCTATAGCTAGAATATATTAATGACAGGTGTTTATTTGGACCAGGCGTTTATACAGTAAAATATGGTACATGTACTTATGTTGTGCAGAAAATTTGAGTTGATTGTGATCAAAATATATAAAATTTTGTACAAATTTTTAAAGGTACTCAAATTACTTTTGTTTTTGTTATTATCATTCCCTCCATTAGTTATAGGTTGTAGGTATGACTATGGTATACTATATCCCAGTTGAGTTTGGGACATGAAAAACTGGAATAACTTTTTATAGGAATGTGGGATAAGGATGAAACTTTCACAGGTTCTTAGTTGCTAAAGTCCATCAAAATCTGTGAAATCTTGGGTTTCTCAGCTCTTGGGAACCCTGAGAACCGGGTTCTCCCTATAAACCCAATGGCATACCAAAATGACGTTTTATGACAGTTTATCTACGTCATAGTTTACATAAGCACATGTGGTCTAGAGCACAAACTGATAATTCTTGTTTTAAAAAGCTATCAGAGCAAGATCTTCTGATAATGATGGCCATTATGAAGACTAGTTGACTCCAGTAGCTGTTGTACTGCTTATCAGCAACAGTTTTAAGAGTGCTGAACAACACAGCCGCCATTCTTCTATGAATATCATTAAAATACGTCATTTTTGTGACGTAATACATTTTTCAAATTATTTAATTTGTTCTCATTTTGTGAAAACATACACGTACATGTACACTATCCTGAGCATGTACACATATTAATGATTGGTGGGTATTCCTGTATAAGTACATGTGTACATGTACACATATTTATAACATTCTGTTCCTCCTGCTTGTAGTGTTTCCCTCTCTCCCTTGGAGTCCCTCTACAGGAGAAGGTTGTGTTAATGTCCTCATTCAAGAACTAGGCTTGTTCTTGACTGAGGAACTAAACTAGAACTTAAGAACTAAACTAGACTAGTAGTCCCTCAATTAATGTACTGTGTACAGTACATTAATAAACTAATTAAATTAATAATACATCAAGTACATTAATAATAAACATTAATAATAAATTAATAAACTACTAATAACAAGAGTAGATTATCTACTCTTGCTAATAATAAACTAATAATTGTGAGTTTTAATTTTAGAGTATTTCCTGGTCCTCTCTCTCCCTCTTCTAATGAGGTTGTCTCTCCTTGTCTAACAGATATTACTCTCAGGTTAGTTCTCTTATGCTAAACCTGTAATTAATACTGATACATAGTACCATAATCGTGAATTCAATAATTGTACTGTACTGTATGATTGTAACTTTTTTTTATTTAAACTGCTTCTTTCCTTTCTCCTCTCTCTCTCTCTCTTTCCTTCTCTTAAGACTTGTTCAGTACAGCAGGTCCACTAGAGGTTGTACTGTAGTACACTGTACACTGTATGCTGTTTGAAGACTTGGTGTTTTATGAAAGAGTATCATGTTTACACAATTAACAAGTGATTATTATTGTGATTATTTTATTTATTATTTTTCATAGGTTGAGTAGTAGTAGTCCAGAAATCTTAGTCTACAAAAGGAAGTCTGTGTCTTACAGCTACTCTGTAAGTGATAATAATGGAAGATAATATTTTTTAATGTTAATAACTTCAAAACTATTTTGTCGGAATCAACTCTAAAAATATTTTTAGATCAGAAAATGTCATAAAATTTTGGGTGATTTTGGAGCCATTGTTTGGAACAAACCATGAACTATAGCCTTGTGTATTTTTCGAAAAATTGCCATTTCTAAAAATGGCTGTTGCTTGGAAAAATTCTTTGGGATCAGTTCTACATAGCCTTAGTACATCAATCCGTATCAGAATATGTAAAATTATGGGTTATTTGACTGATTTCAGGGCCATGTTTTGCAAAAAACCATAGACTATATACTTGTAGCTTTGGGTATTAATTATTTGAAAATTAGCTTTTTTAAAATTGCTCATAATTAAAAAAAAATATTAGTCAGAAGGGTATAGTTTGAGAGAGAGAGAGGGAGAGAAATCACTGTTAGTGTATAATCATTATGAATTAATTAATAAAAATTGTTGTTATTGTTTTCACAGAATCGGATTATTATTAGTTTTTGTATTTTTAAAATTAATTATATTTTATGAATGTCTACAATGCTACACTCCCTACTATAAAGCAATGCCAAAGCATATTGTAATAGAATTATTTTGACAACCACATTGTATACTGGTATGTGTATTATTTATTGTGATAGGTAATGAAGTTAATAGATACAATGGCTACTACTTATAATAGACTCACTTCAAGGGATCCTAGCAGCTTCTGGATATCAGGACAATGGATGACAGAGAGAGGTGGTGGTTCTGATGTTGGTAAGAAAAATCACTTTATTTTTTTGCAGTATTATGATTCTTTTATTTTTATAGCTAGAGGGACTGCTTCTTATGCCCTCCTGGAAAATGGTGACAGGCATTGTCTCCATGGCTATAAGTGGCTCAGTTCAGCCAGTGACAGCCACTGATGCTGATATGACATTTACATTAGCTGATGTACAAGAGGAATCTGGTCAAGTGACTGATGTAAGTACTTTAGTGTGAGACAATCATATACTCATTACACTGTGAATTATCATTGAATGATTATTGTTAATATGATGTTAATGTGTACATGTACATGTATGTACAAGCAGTATGTGTATAAGATGTGCTATATTTTGTGCAGTGAGTAAAAAGTTATATGATTCTATTATTAATTATTGATCTTGCCTAAGGTACTGAAGGTATCTCATTATTTTACATTAAAGCAAGAGACACTCATGGATCAATAAATAACATTAGAATAAAGGTGAGCCATTTAGATGTACATGTAAATGTTATAACAGTGATTGTAATAATAAAAATTTAATGATTTATTTACTATTGTCTCCTTTGCAGAGATTAAAGAACAAGCTAGGGACCCGTCAGTTACCAACAGCTCAATTGCTATTGGATGGAACAATGGCTCAACTGATTGGAGAGAAAGGGCATGGGAATATCACTTATATCACCAATGCTCCTTATAACCCGCTGGTATAATACAATGTCAGCAGTAGCTACTATGAGACGGTACGCACTAAGAAAGTTCGTGATATCAACAAGTTTTTTGAACTAGTAGGAGTTTAAATTGGGAAGAAGCGACAGTCAAGTACTCTGAATTTGCTCAGGAGGAAAAACTTTGTGAAAAGTTTCAGATGAATAAATGGTTGCAACCACTTCAAGACTATTGCAAACAAGCAATGAAATAAGTTCATTACCTTTTTTTCAAATCCTCCTTTAAATAATAAACAGGGGAAAGGAAGCATTAGTATGTCAGAGTAATTCTGAGAGCAAGGGGTGTCTCATTAAACATCATGAAAATTTTCTACTGTGTCTACAAGCATCACTAGAGTCAATTTCTCATGCTGTTTTGAAGACTGAATTGAATGATTACCCTGGTTCTCTGTGTCAATTTTTAATGTTAAAGAGTATGATGAGGTATGCCTTGATCCTTTTCTCCAAAATTAACATTTTTTAATAGATTATTGCATATGATTGTATGATTAGAGCTGTTAACACAGCTGCAGGACTGACTGAATATTTTGTGATCTTTCGTGTGCCAGAATTGTTTTCAGAGGCATCAAAATTCATATCAGAATTTGATTTTACGTTGAATTGGCTTATCTTAAAAACAATGACAAACTTGAAAGTGAGATAATAATTATTTACATGCATTAAATGGCATAAATAAATTTATTTTTGATTAGATTCAGTACTTTTTTTCATTTATTTAGCTATTACGGTCATTGTTATGTCATTGAAATTGATGATAAGAATATACGTGACATGGCTATTGCCCATTCACGTAAGATTGCTAGGAGTGTTGCAGCTGCTAAAGTTTTACAGAAATTGAAACAAACAGATACAGTCAGTTTGCTCTATAGTGGGAAATATTGGAGGGAATTAAATTTTGTGTTTTGATAGCCATTCGCCGTAATAAAAATTCACCATTTTGAGCCATTAAACGCATGCTCAATGGCACATGGCCACTAATTTGCCAAATTAATATTCGCCAATTACCCAAATTTAGCAATTTGCAAAATTTTAGTCTCTCCAAAATTTTATGCTATACAATACTATTTACATGTATTTATTTTCCTTTTCAATGTTAGACTAATGGGCCACCAGTTGATGAGAGTTGCAGTGTTAATGAGAAGTTTAAGAAGCATTTTAATATATCACCAAGAATAAAGGAACCAAAAACCAGCAGCAAAGAGAATACCAGAGACAATGTGGTAGTACTGTATGACTACATAGAGATCGAGTATCTAGACATGTACATTGTTTTGATTGATTATTGCCCTTATTGTTTTAGACTTTATGCTTATTTTGCCAAATACAGAAATGAAATATGATTTGTAATGGTTAGATTATAGTTTATCATTATAATAATTTACCGTATGGCTTCAAATTTTTGTGAAACTTTATAATAGTAATCACAAAAGTTCTAATCACGGAAAACTACATGTACCTGTCTCTGATGTAACAACTGCTCATGTTGGTCAAGTTACAAAAATTTTTTTCACAAATATCCAATTTTAAGTAAAATCATAAAAAATTTTAGATGATGAAAAGATTAAGCCATTTAGTACCAAATTCTGTACACCTGTGCATAGTATAAGTGCATGGTTTAAGCCAAAAAACTGTAAGAAGTTGCATGTATATACCTTTCGATACTTTTGGTCCATGTATTGTAGTGATAACATTATCATTATTCAAATATTAATTTGACACTGATAAAGTTTGTAGTATTATTATATTTCCTTTGTTTTGTGTAAGATGAGATTTTGGTCTCATAAGAGGGTTTTTCCTCTAAGAAGTTTTCACCCCCTGTGGCCCTGCCGTTTTTGTTTTGAACACTAGTCTGTAAGGTAAATCTAAATTCTCTTAAATTGTTGTTTGGTACAGTCTTTTGCTTTTTGTCTATTTTGTATTTTTTGCTATTAGTGTGGACAACAGCACTTAACCCTATTACATACTGTAGACTAGTCAATTGGGAGTGGGTGGGGGCAAGGGAGTAAACACTGCATTGAAGACAACATTATGATGTCATCCTCTGAATACTTCTTCAGTAAAAACAAACAAAATACTAAACCTATAAATGACACAATAATTAGTACACAACTTAGTGGAATTGAATGAAAAGTACATTATTTTTTTGCATTCATTAGCTAAATTGTTGATAATGTTTTAGACTTTTATATATGTAACATTTTTCTTGAACAGCTGGGAACTACATGTATAATATACATGTAATGATCTCCAAAAGTTAGACACTGCATGCTGCTACAAAAATAAATACTATGCTATAAATTAAAACAAGTTTCAAATTTGTAAAAATTATACAGACATGTACATGTCTACTGTCTTACTGTATTTTATTTTCAAGAATACCACACTTTTGACTATGTTGTAAAAATTAAAACTCATCTTCATTGCCTCATGATACTGCTGGTGAATTATGAAAGTCCAAACGGTCTGATGACAATGATTGTGAGTTAGCAGGTAATGGTGGATAGCTAATTTTAGCTTCCATGAAGTAAATGGGGAACTTGCAGTGGTATTAATTTTGTGAAAATGCAATTACTCTTTTGACGTGAATATAATAAGTATGAACAGCTGAGAACTACATGTAATAATTTGCAAAGGCTAGACACTGCATGTTAATAGAACGGTGAATAATGCTATAATGAAAACAAGTTTTAAGTCTGTGAATATCAAGATATTATTATACTGTATTATGTTATTTTCATGAATACAATGTTTTTGACTCTGTCGCAAAAATTGAAACTCATCTTCACTGCCTTGGGTGAATTATGCAAGTCTAAAATTAATGGTCTGATGATAATGATTGCGATTTACATGTAGCAAGTCATACTGGATAGCAAATTTTGGCTTACCTGTAATAAAATTAATGGTGAGCTATTAATAGTACTAATTTTGTGAAACGCAAGTGTCATGGAATGCGAGAACAAAATGGCAAAACTAAATCACCAAATTCACTAAAATCATTAAAAGCTATAATCAACATGTCAGTAGTACTCAATACAAAAAGTAAAATGGTTCAGTGAAAGAAAATCATTTTGAAAGTTTAAATGTCATGATACAATAATAATAATAATGTTAAATCAACATTAAAAGTCAAAAATAGTTACTGCCTAATAATTAATCAAAACATTTAAAATGATGTCAGTTAACGTATTATATTACTAGTGTTTACCAGCAGATGAAGAACTGCTTACATGTTCTGATAACATTCGAACAGTTTTCATTGTACGAAATAAACTAGCTGAGCCTAATCCTTCTGACCTCATCTTCTCTTCAGTCTATAGTTAATATATTATTATTAGTATTATTATTTATTATTATACTTTAATTAATTGTTCAGCTAATAATTTCATTACAGTAGGTAGATGAGCACTAGTTACTGCATCACGTGGATCCAATGATAGTACTGATTGTTCAAGATACCTAATAAAAGGTAAAGTACAAATACTTTAACTTAATTCATGTACATACATGTACAGTACTTATATGCATCAGAGCTGATCAGTATGATTCGAATTTGGACTTTCAAGGAGCTTTTATAAAAGATGGTGAAAGACACTGTATTATACATGTACATGTACATGTATGTAGTATGTGAAATTATGGCTAGTCAGTAAATAATGAAATCCACAAACAGGTTTTTGGACAATAAAAACTTACATGTACATGTAGAGCCCCCAAAAATTTTATGCTGTATTCTTTCTGCTGTAGACACTATACAAGTACATGTACATGTATGTGTATGTTATTTCATAAAATTTTTGAATCTACTCAACGACACAGTACAAGAAGAGAAATCTTTAATTTTACTAGACGAATGTAAAACAATGAAGGGGCGAGTACGAGCATACACATGCACTGACTTGCATGCATGGCCCATTGGAAGACAATTTCATAGCTTGATCTTCTATCTTTATTATTAGCAAAGAATCTCAGCTGCAATTTAAACATAATTTAACTGTATAGCTAAGCACAGTACTGCTATAGGCCTTTTCTTTGACTCTGAGCCAATCAAAATAATTGAACCTTTTATTTTGTTATTCAACCATAAGTAAAAAGACCTTTAAGATTTATATCTGCTTTCTTAACTTCTTTTTGCTGGAGAAGTGCCTGGACAACAGATCAGTCTTATTTGCTGCAAGTAAGCTTCAGTAAGATTTGCTTGAGCTGGTTTCTTGATAGTCGCCATTTTGTTTTCACATAACCTTGATAGTTGCCATTTTGTATTTGTTTCATTGCAACCACACTCACACCAATGAAAATACTTCCTCGGAATGCTACCGCATTAGATCATTGATTTTAAATAGAGAGTAGTAGTGCACACATGGGGTGTGACTAGAATAGGCGTGACTGGGGAGACGTACGTACATACATGTACATACATACAGAGGGAGAGAGACTTTGCCTGAGTGGGGCTCGCTCATGCTCGCCCCAATTAGATTATGTGATACTTGTATTATCACCCCATTCTCTTACTTTATTTTTAGTTCAACATCATCACTGATATCCACAGTTATCTGCTGTATTAATGATAACAGGACTGGTTGAGACAATGGACACTGGCTATTGCTATCAAAGACTTCTTCTGGACTAACATGATGGCAGAGGAACATTACTAAACTGAGATTTGATGTAGAGAGTGCCAGGTTAAATGCAGTATCATATTCCTTAGACTCTATTAGCTGCATTAATTTATCCTATAATGATAATAATTTGTTTGAATGTGTTTTGCTCTTTTCCAGGCCTGGGGTCAATTACAATTAAATGTAATCTATTACTATTACTATTACTTGAAAATTTTAACTATTATATTACTATTACTATTACAGCCTTTTATCAAAGTAATCTATTACTATTACTATTACAACAAAGTATATTACTACTACAATTACTATTACAATACGCCATAGATTTTTATAGGTTACTGATAAAAATAATCTAATTTTGAAGTTAATCTAAGCCATTTTATAGTTTCTAATTAAGGATGCTTTGTTATATTTATGATAAAAAGTCTCAGTACTGAGCAATAGTTCCTGGCTAACGTGCTATTTTCCTATTGTCACTTATTAGTGTAACACTGCAAGTAATAGCTATGTAATATTGAGATTACATATTACTTTGACAATTATTACTATTACTATTACTATTACTTCCTGTTGCCAAAGATTCTATTACTATTACTATTACTATTACTTGGTGCCCTGTAATCGTTACTATTACAATTACTATTACATATTACTATTACCCCAGGCCTGCTCTTTTCGTTCCCTTTTTCTTCCCAATAATAAAATTAAAATAACAATAACCTTATTAGCTTTTTTTGCCTTCCCTGGGCTCTCTCTTTTATGATTTATATCAATATAATATTTTGTACATGCACATGGACATAATAATAAAAAACTGAATTTATTATTTTAATATTAATTAGATTACCTGGTGCTGTTGATTGTTGGTAGCTGATTTTTCTTCAAGTAAATTTATCAACTCATCTTTAATCACTATAGCAACTGATTCTTTAACTGAATCCTGTAACCTAATAACAATAATAATTTCAACTATTAGATTTTATTATAGTACTTTGAACATACAAATGTATACAATGTACACGTACATGTACATGCATGTAGCTTACATTTTGTTTTAATTTGTATTTTTCTTTGAAAAATCGCTATAACATAAGTTTTCATTTTTGTATTTGTTTCTGATAAATATAATGTTCTTATGTTGTGTAGCAATTAAGTTCGAACTGTTTCCGATCAAATTCAAATTTTTACAAATTTTTGAAGTTACCAGGCTGAAATTCCTGTACTACATGTATACTACTATTTGCCTTTTTCGTACAAAAATATAACCTTCTTCATCATGCTGTTTCCCACATTACTAGTATAAGGGCTAGAGATGCAAACAATGACCAATTTACAGATAATAAATGGCTATAATTCTGTCAAATGGTGAAAGCCTTTTTTTATAACTTAGTAATGAAGTGACAGATTGAAGTACTGCAAGCACTAATAGATAGAGTCAGGTCTTGACTTACTCGTTCTTTGATAATTACATCACAAATTTTGGCTGCTCAAAAACTTTTGATTGAAATAGTTTAGTCATTTTAAACCTATACCAAATTATTTCCACAAAAAAAAAGCAAAATACTACAGATACATGTACACATACATATACATGTACGTGTACATGTACTAGTAGCATAGGGTCATGAGCCAAATTTCGACACCAAAAATAATTAGAAGAGAATTCTCCACTTTTTCTGCTAAATACATGTACATGCTTAAATACATGTACAGTACATGTACGTAAATTCTTATGCTACATGTACAGTACATGTACTATATGTAGTAAGTTTGAGCTGATTACGATCAAATCAATTTTGTTACAATTTTTAAAGTTGCCCTCAAGCCATACATGAAGTACATGAACATGCACTATTGTAGTGTTTTTCAGGCTGCCAGCTCATAAAGCATGCTTTATAGCTCCCTAGCTTTTAAACTTACTTAGCATATATGCTTCGTGGCAAATCCTGCAGGCTACTAAAATCTAAAACTGTTATTATAAATTTATCATACATGTACTGTACATGTACTTATCTCAGCTTATACAAGAAAGCATGTATTGTAATTCCTCTCACTCTAAATTTAAAAATTACTAACTAAAATTAATTATATCTTAAAACTTTTTTAAAAATTACTGTTCCATGTGGTTCTAATTCAGTCACTTACACATACCTCTAAGTTTGTTATACATAATAATTATACAGATACAGTAGAGTGCTTTAAAAAAGCTAAGTAGTAAAAGTAGAGTACAGTGGAGAAGAGAACTTTGTAGGTAGTTTGTAGGTAGTTATTTTACTTCGCTACTCTTCGCTGTGCTACGCCTAGGAAGTACTGCGGTACCTCCCAGTCACATGTTCTGTAGTAGCAAGCGCTCACACGCTCTAGAGGTTCTCAAAGGACTTAAGGATGCTTCTCTTGGCTGTCTATGCCCTCCAAGTTCATCTCTACTGCTGCTCTCTGCTTTTAGGAGCCTGTTTAGGATGGTCTTCACTCGATTTTACTGTATTAGCTCCCATACTCATACACCCACACACACAAATTCCAAACATTCCACATGCATACATGTACATGTATTTGGCAGTCAATGCAGGCATTTAAAATCGTTATCAAATTACAATGTACAGTACATGTAGATCATCAACAACAATTTACGAATAAGTCTATTAATGTACATTAATTGATTTATAGTACCTTGGCAATAAAAGAGAGAGTTCAGTGTGTAATGATGCTTGAATCAAAGGAAGGATTGGAGAAGAGGTTGTATTAAATGATGAAATGAGTGATTGAAGAGAAGTTGACATTTGATTGATAGCAGCTGTATCCTCAGATCTATCAGTTACATCATGAAGCTGGGATATATCTATTAAGTTATAAACAGCTGGCATTATTAACATAACAACAGGCTACATTTGTCTGGTCAAAGAGCCAACAATTAAATTGAATTTAACAATACACAATAATTATTTTATTAGGGCATAATAAAATCATTGATTTTTACAATAAATGAAATTATAATGAGAAACCTACTATACAAGTACAGTATTCAGAAACATTAGTCCTTACATTCAGTAGTGCCCTGCCGAAAAGCTTCATCTAACTGTCTAAACATTGCTTGACAGGAACGCTCAAATGATGGAAGCAATGTATTCTTAAACAGTGTTTCCATGACAACAGGTAATATGTGAGGCATAACTCCAGCAATAGCATTGGCAATAGCTTGAACAAGACCCTAAAAACAAGACAAGTATGAATTAATTAATAAGTGAAACTAGAATGAGCAATGAGCCAGAAGCTTATGAAAAGCCAGCTGCAGACTTGAAATTAAAGTTTTTAAAATTAAAGCATGAGCACTTATATGTGTACATGTAGAAATGGCATTCGAATGGGCAACATTTGCCATTACACATACATGTAGTACAAGTAGATGTACATGTACATGTAGTCATTACCTCAGTGTGTAGTATTTGGTGTAGGTGAGTATTGATGGCAGTATTGGTAGCAATGAGTTGCTCATTTACTGATCTATTAATACCTTCTTGTGTTGTTAATAAAGACTTCTGTATCACTAATAACATAAGAACAATGCATTGTTATTAATTTTCATCATGTTGGACCACTCAATCAAAAAAATCTTGTATGAATCCCTGGCCATAGTACAAAGTACAGTACATGTATTTTTAAAAATTGGCCAATTTCAAAAATGGCCATAAAACGAAAAGTTTCAGCTCAGAATCAGCTCAAATTTTCTACATAGCATAAAGCAAGACACCAATATAAAAATTTAGTAAAAATTGTGGACCTACATGTACATGTGTTTCTTTGAAAAATCATGGGCTATAATAGTACAGAATATTTTAAAAAATGATCCTCTAAATAATTTTAAGTCGATCTTACAACAATCATTACAAAATACCTTTAGGCCATACGACAATAATGAATACAATAATGGACATTAATTGTATATACAATTAAGTGTAGAAGAAAATTTAATACCAATTACATGCACATGTACATGCATGTGTATACTGTACCTGGTATTATTGTATTTTTTGTTTCATTCTTAACAGATTTTTCCAGTCTACCAGCAATGCTTGTCTGAACAGTTTGAGTCAATGATTGTGATATCCTGTCATTTCGCTTCAATTCATGTGATTTTATTAATTTCTCAATCTTTTGATCTAGAAAATTTATTGAAATAACTTACACGTGTAGTTGTGGCAAGGTGTTACAAAAATTATAAATAGTGACATGTACATTATGCATCAATATCACAGTACCAAATGTAATAAAAAATTAAAGAAAAATTTTAATTGCTCTTAAAGTACAACTAAAAGTTACAGCATACTGTAATACATGTACTTGTAAAGTAAGCAACTCTCTCTCTCTCTTACTATTTTCTTTAAGTTGTTCTTTCATTGCACTCATCATTTCTTTGTTCATAGTCTCAATTTCATTTTTGAACTCAAGCATCATCTGCGTCATTCTCTCATCAGCTTCTTGTCTAAAATAATAACAAGAATAATACATGTGTGTATATGTATTAATTATACAGTAGGTAAACAAATGAGGATTTACAGTTATGATCCAAAGCCTAGGTAACATCAATTTTATGTATTTTATGTATTTTATGTATTCCATGTACACTAAATATATGTACATGTTTACTTCAAGAACTGTAAAACAACATGGGGAATTTTATGCACAGTATGTACATAGACTCATACTCACTTCATTTCTTGTTGTTGCAATACCAATTTATTGATTAATGAATGCATTACTCCATCACTCTGTACAAGAACCTCATCATCATCTTTAGCTCCACCTACAGACTCCTCCCCCTCATCATCATCATCAGTCTCATCTCCAGTACTCTCCTCTTCCTCTTCCTCCTCCTCTCTCATAGCAGCAACAGTTGCTAGGGCTGTATCCATCACCATTGACACTATATTGGAAGCATGTTTCCTTAAGTCATCACTAGATTGTACTTGTTCTATCACTGGCCATTCCTCTTCATGAACTAGTGACTCCTCTAGTAATGGAGCGCCCTCGTTAGCCACACCCTCTACCAGTGCTGACGGAAAAGAATCGTTACTAGCACCACTGGAACTAATTGCTATTAATTCGTTATCTATTGTGGGTGGGGTCACTAACAGACCACTCCCACTAGATACTGGAGAAGAGAAACTAACAAAATCACTCGGTGATCGTAAGACGTGATCAGGTTGACGTGAGTCCGAAGGTAGTGATAAAAATGAAACTGGAGACAACAACTTGACAGCTGGTGATGACTGACCAGGACCAAATTGAGTAGAATCAATAGTTAATGGTAATATACTAGCAACTGATGGAGTAATGGTATCTAGTGGAGGAATAGGGTCTGGCATTGATGGTAAGGGGTCCTGTGCTGCAGTGAGGGAGTCCGGTAATGTTGGTAGGGGGTCTTGTGGTGGTATTCCAGTGACATCAGGAGGATCAAAAGAGACCAATAACTCTTGCATGGACCTACAGTATATAGAGTTGCTGTACAGTACTTTCTAACTACAGTACATGTACAATGTATTACACTCGTGATAATAATAATAATTAAAACACATGTAAATGTACACAATGTACATGTACATGTATATGCACTCTTGCTATTAGTAACGAATAGACAAAGGTATTTATAGAATTCATCCAAATAACCAAATGTATACCATATCTCCTTGAATAAAAGCCCAGGCATCTACCTTAAGCCTACTATTTTTAGCGTCTACTAAATTTAGCTATATTAGCGAGAGAGCTTAAAACCGCTAAATTAAATAGACGCCAAAATAATTATTATTCATTATAATGGTTATTATTTATAGTTAATTTGGTTAAAAACGCTAAAATTAGTAACGCTAAACATGACTTTTGCTGATTTCACTGAAATTAGTAGATGCAAATAATAGTAGGCTTAAGGTATTTCCGAAAATGGCATTTGGACCTCAAAAAATTTAAAAATTAAAAAAATTGGGCCCAGAGCGGGATTTGAACCCGTGACCTCATGCACTTCCCCTCAGAAACTTAAGGAAGTACATGTATCTACAAGGCATCTAAGTTTTTGTAGGGCTAGATTTGCATATTTATACTTTAATTCTATCACTACCCCAGCATTTATTCACATCCGGCATTTCTTTAAGGATATACGGTACATTTACATGCACATGTATGTGTACTTTGTTTGAATGCAGTGTAGTTTAAGTGTTACGGAGTTCCTCTTCGGATTGAAGTGTTCTTGATCATCAGACTCATCAGTATCACTGGTACTAAGAGCATCATCAATACTGGTTGAAGGGGTGTGGCCTGATAACACAAAACTCAATATTGGTTGAGTTAATAAATATTCAGTAATTGAGGAGAAGGAAGCAACTCCATTTACAGGATCTTGATGTAACTGTAGCACATATAACACCTAACATAATAAATAATAACAAATACATGTACATGTACATATATACATGTGTATGCGTAGGGTATTGTTCTACTTACATTACGTAGTGAGTCAGCCATTGTTATGTATGAGGCAGTGGAGTCAATGTTCATTGAAATATTTGGACTGTCCTCATCAGTACCAAATGGAGGATAAAACCTATAAGGAGGAAAGGAGATACTTAAAGCTATTTTTTAACTAGCACTATTAATTAAGTTCTGAAGCAATTCGATTTCAATTCATTTCACAATTTCATATGTATGTACATGTACATGATGAACCTATTACCTATACCAATCAACTTATTGAGCTGAAACGATCTATTGTAAAAAGCCTCATTTACTTAAACTTTTGCTACAGAGAAAAATTTTCAAAGGGTGCAAATTTTTGAATTATATATTTGAATTGAGAAAGATTGTGCAAAATTTTAAAAATTCAAAAATTAAAAACTTTAAAAGGTCTGAACAACCTTGCCCATTACTGCACATTGTCTGTGAAAATGGCTCTATTCTGTTACTTTAAGCATGATAGTGCTGGTGGCATCCTCCTTGATGTCAGCTTTCTTGGGTACAGACACGATTAAAGCTGCCAACAAAGCTGTCTGTTCTTCAGGCAAAAAAACTGAGTTAATGAGAACAGTACCAAAGATTCAGCCCCGAGGAACAGGCATCGCAGACATTTCTCAAAGACATTAGGCAAAGAAATAATAAAAGCCAGTTCTCTGTCAAGCCATCTCTGTCATCATTGCTACTGGTATCATTACTAAATCCATCGCTATGGCAGCTGCAACAGGAAGATCAAATCAAAACGTTTTGTCAGAAAATGGTGGCCCAATTTTAATCACCAGTTATTGGGCAAATTCGTTTGTATACAGAATGAATTTCATCAAAAGAAGGGATAGTTCAGCTGCCAAATCACTGTATCCAATTATTAGGAACTAAAAGAACAGTTTCCACTGGATATTAAGGCCATCATTGAAATGGAAGAGATCGCACATTCTCATGTTTTCAAATACAATAAAACTGCAAAAGAGTATTGCACAACGACAATAGAGAACCAAAGAGCAAAAAGGGTAGAAATAGTAGGTACTTACAGATTGTACGATAAAAGAGTAAGTCAGATCACAGCTGTGGTCTGTGGGATTATGGATGGAAAGGTTTTGCCATTTCAGTTGATATGACAATCAGAAAGACAATTAAGTACATGTATATGTCTACCTAATTCCAATTTTCCAGGAGAATGGCATTGCCACCAGTACCAGTAACCACTGGTCAAATGAGCAGAAAATGAAGAATACTTAGATTTGATTATCTTCCCATATATACATGCATATCAAGCAAATACATTGTACATTTGAAATTTGAATTTGGGCTATCATCTGATTTCCCAGTACTAGCCATTTTTGATGTCTTTCAAGGCGAAGTTACAAAAGGAACATCTTCAATGCTACAAGAAAACAGCATCTACATGTACCGTAAATGCAGTTAAAGTACTGGCAAATTTCACAGATCGATTGCAACTGATAAACCTCAATGTAAACAAGTCTATGAAAAAATTTATGAGAGACAAGTTTCGTCAGTAGCATGCCTTCAAGTCGAGGATCAACTTGAGCAAGGAGTGGAAGAATTTTTACAGGTTGATCATAGGATGCCTGTGATGAAACCTGATGGGGCAAAATGGCTAGTTCGTGTTAATGACTACCTTCATAGTAGTGTTGTATTGGTATACCATTACTAATACTAAAAGTATTTTGGTACTGGGTCATGAAATTTGGTATATCATAACTAAAACTAATACTAAAAGTATTAAAATACCATAACTAAAACCAATACTAAAAATAGCACAAATTACTTTACTAAAATTTATAACCAATATTCAACTTCTATGCAATACATTTGGTACAACAATGTTCACTGAACAGTAAACAGATTAGATTGATATCACTAGATTACCATGTGCAAATTCATGAAGCAAATGCTATGTGTAGCTATCTTAGTTGCAAAATGGCTACTATAAGTGGAAGACTAAGGAACAGTAACGTATGGGACTACTACACTAATGATGCTGAACTAATACAATTAATTTTACTACAATTAAATCATCATTAGTCTAAGGTTAATAGTATGACTAGAGTTAGTTTTGTTAAATTATATGTAGTTACTATAATCTACCAAAATTAATATTCGTTACCAATACCAATAGAGTTTTACTTTCGGTAAAATTACTAAAACTAATATCTATAAATCATGAGAATTGGTGAAAATACCATAACTAAAACCAAATCCAAAATGTGATATCAATACAACACTACTTCATAGTTATGAGTCTATTATAAGTAATGGCTTCAAGGTGGCTGGAATTTTTGACATTATAAAGCATGATTGACTTTTACATTGATTATGCATTATATACACAAATAACAAATTAATAGCTAATCTGTAAAAAAATTAATTGTTACATTTTCAATAATATAATAATGTACACTTTATAATAATTAATCTGCAGCATTTATCATGTGTTTATTTTCAAACACAATCATACCAGGGTTTTTAACAAAGCAAAGTACAGTTGCACTAATAATAGCAAATAACCCACTGTCTTTCCTAGTCTCGTGTAGCCAGCCCCTCCCTCAACGGGAGGGTCTGGTTGAATGAGTGTAGATCGTTCGTTCTACTTCACCCCAAAACAGGGTGAACCGGATGTGGTTTTAGTAGGCGTTACCTTAATCCTTGTGGTACATCAGATGCTCTTATTCAAGCTAAAAACTCTGGCACTAACGCAAAAAAAAGAGGCAAAACAGAAGCTGTTTAGCCGTCCAGACAAAACTTGTAGCCTGCTCTCTCCAACAGCCTCGCCAACAACAAATGAGATAGCAAATATTTAACCACATGTTGCATAATGCGGTGGTGAACAAACATATACGGACTTATTTAATTAATCACGGAGAACAAATGGTGTACACTCATTCGACCAGACCCTCCCGTTGAGGGAGGGGCTGGCTACGCGAGACTATGTCTTTCCCACCATCTTGCTTCTGGCTTTTAACTATATTGTACTTTTATAGAGTAATGCTGACTGAACAAATCAAAAATAACTTATCTGGTTTCCCTGTCCACACTGTCATAATTATGCTGAATCATACACCTTCACAACACCTACATGTACTGAAACATACACAGCAGATGCTATAATCCAATGATTAGAACAAGAGTGAGCAATTTGAATGCTCATTAAAGGTGTTGTGGTTAAAGCTTCCTTTCTTTTATACTGGTAAAAAGTTGTCTGGCAACCAGACATCAATGCTTAAGTAATATTGAGAAGTGTTGATGATACACATGTAGCTTCTCTCCATCTGATGTACAGTAAGTTAGTGTTGAGTCAAGTCAAGCATAAGCTTTCCATGCTGTACCCATAGCTGTGAATGCTTCATATGTTCTGAATCATAACTCTTCTTCGCTTGGATGGTTTCTGATGTCCTCCAAGTGCATTTTCAATTAACTTCTTAGCCTTTCTGAGCACTTACATTGTATAAATTCTCCTTCAAAAGTTAAAGTACTAGACGAATGTAAAACATTATGGGGCAAGCATGAGCATACACTGATTGCATGCATGGCCCATTGGAAGACAATTTTATAGCTTGCTCTCCTACCTTTATTGTTAGCAAAGAATCTCAGCTGCAATTTAAACAATTTAACTGTATAGCTAAGCACAGTACTGCTATAGGCCTTCTTTTCTTTGACTCTGAGCCAATCAAAATAATCAAACCTTTTATTCTGTCATTCAATCATAAGTAAAAAGACCTTTAAGATTTATATCTGCTTTCTTAACTTTTTTTTGCTGGAGAAGTGCCTGGACAACAGATCAGTCTTATTTGCTGCAAGTAAGCTTCAGTAAGATTTGCTTGAGCTGGTATCTTGATAGTCGCCATTTTGTTTCATTGCAACCACATGCACCCACACCAATGAAAATATTTCATCAGAATGCTACCGCATTAGATCATTGATTTTAAATAGAGAGTAGTGCACACATGGGGTGTGACCAGAATAGGCGTGACTGGAGACGTACGTACATACATACATGTACATACATACAGAGGGAGGGAGACTTCGCCTGAGTGGGGCTCGCTCATGCTCGCCCCAACAAGGAATTTCCATACTTCCTTTAGGAAGATCATGTGAGCATCTTTTGTGGCCTTATACACAACAGGTTATCGATCCATTTCTGTCAAGACAAAGTGAAGAAACAGAAGACATCTCTTAGGAACATGGCCTACAATTACGCCAACATCATAACTGCTACGGCAAGGGATCAGAAATATTCAAAGATTCTTTTTGATAGGGTGATTCTTTATCTAATTCAGCCTCCCAGATGTCCTGAAAAATGTGGCATCCACTTACCATAGCCTCCACAGTAAAGCTGCTACATCTTTCCATCTTTTTTCCTTGAGCACACAACTTCACGTGTGATGGCCGTGGTCAAAAACCACATGTGCATATGTGAAAGTGTATAAAATTTGTAATTTGAAAACTTTATTCTAAAGCCCATTTCAATTTTTTTGAAAATTTGCACTTTCAAATATTTCCCTCTATATGGTATGCACATGTACAAAATGTACATGTAGTTGTACTGTATACAAATGTACCTTATTGTGTGCAATGGCTTCCAATTGACAGTGCACCATATCTTAATAACACTGTTACTACGGGAACCTGTCACAAGGAACCGCCAAAACTGGGCACTATTTAGAGTAAAATACTTCAGAATTAGAACAATACACCTACTCAGTGTCTGGTAGTACAAGATTGTCCATAAACATAAGTCTAGTTACTGGTTCGCCTTCATCAGGTTGATGTTCATGAAGGCATGTCACTGTTTCACCGTTCTCTTGATTTAATTGCCAAAACTTTAAATATCCATCGTCACTACAAGTAGCTAGTACATTACCATCAGGTGAGAACGACATATCAGTGATTGACTATAAATGTGAGAAAGAAAGTATTACTCAACCACCATTAATATTAACATACTCATAAAAAATTTTTTTACACGTATGTCAAACAGTATATCTGAAATAATACATATGTACACATGTAGTATAATTACATGTACATGTACATGTATATTACATGTAACCATATCACATGGTTACATGTTTTAAATATCCAGTAAATGTGTTAATAGAAATGATACATTATACAGTATGTATACATGTACATGTATATGTACATGTATGTGTGTATTAGTTAAAGGGTAACTGCAATGTATTTTTTGGATATTTATTTTATGGTCTTAATATGATTGCCTGACCATAATAATGATGTGTTGCAACTCCTATTGTCTAAAAAAATTTATTCACTGAGATATGAGCCTTCAAATATGCTCATTTTGCTTGCTTCAATGTTACTTCCTGTCGGTGGGTGTGGCTAAACGTGACGTCATAAGAGGCATAGATGCAGATAAATGCATTGCTGTGCAGGGGGAAATAATCCTTTATTCTCATGCCTAGTAATGTAATAGCA
>NW_003546357.1:0-39177 GCF_000090795.2 Amphimedon queenslandica | reverse complement strand
ACATTACTAGGCATGAGAATAAAGGATTATTTCCCCCTGCATAGCAATGCATTTATCTGCATCTATGCCTCTTATGACGTCACGTTTAGCCACACCCACCGACAGGAAGTAACATTGAAGCAACATATTTGAAGGCTCATATCTCAGTGAATAAATTTTTTTAGACAATAGGAGTTGCAACACATCATTATTATGGTCAGGCAATCATATTAAGACCATAAAATAGATATCCAAAAAATACATTGCAGTTACCCTTTAAAAATTGACAACATGTAATATACAGAACATATAGCATACAGTAAGTACGTACATGTAGTTTAGTAAACCCTCCCATCTGAGAGTTTGCTGATGAGCTTCCTATGTACATGTACACATACATGATATACATGTACATGCATGTAAATTGTACAGGTACGTTGATAACTTTACACATGTAATTGTAGCTATAGTCCAACCACAACTTGAGGACAGACTAACAGACACAACAATGTACATGTACATGTACATGTACATGTACATATAAATGGTTACTAATAAACATTAACTACATCATTCATTACCTTAGTATGTGCTGATTTAATAAATGTTGTTCCTCTTTCCATTTTATTGAAATCCAATGCAATACCAGAGGAATATCTTTGAGCAATCTCTGGTAGGTCAAACACTTCAACCTATGAACAATAGAATATGTACATACAAATAAATTAAAGTGACTCACTGATCTACTGTACATATACCATGTACACATACAGTACATGTACATTGTACATGTACACTGTATGTGTGAACAATTATAAAAGAATTAAAAAATATGAAAATAAGACAATCTAACTTTTCCCAACTAATTATCTTTAACTTTCCAAATACATTGTACTAATTATTAATTACAAAAACGTCAAAACCACCTAACCATCTAGAATTAAGAACACACAGTAGAAATACATGTACATGTACATGTATACATGCATGTACTGTATAACTGATAATTTTGGGATGGGAAATTTGGTGAATATTATAGTGAAACTGGCTTGTTCAATTTAATGAATATGTGATCATTTATAGCATTAAACATTAGCAGCTACATGTACATGTATATGTACAGGTACATCTACATGTACATACAGATACAGTGTACATGTACATGTACGTACACTGTATGTGTAAAAGTGTTGAAAACTACAAGAAACTATGTAAAACATTAAAGGGCTCAGCCTTGTAGATTATTAGCTGCCAAAAAAGCAGAATCTCTACCTTATGTTGCTGCTAGAAAACTCCTGACTTGTTTGTTGCTTTAAGCCTTGCAATTGTCGGTTTAAGTTGAGAAGAAACGGAAGTAAATCAATTTTTTTGTCATTAAAACGTCACGTGTAGCCAAGTATGGCTGCCGAGTGCAAGCTCTATCATTCTTGGAGTGTTTCTTCTCTTTTAACTTACTTTATCATCTATTGTGCCTCTACTGTAGTTGCTGCTACCTCCACATATCCTTTTCTTGGTTTTGGTGAATACTGATAATTCAACAAGTGCATGGGCAATGAAGAACAACAAAGATTGCAAAGACTGTGGAGTGATATAGCACATTTTTCTCAAGAAAAGGCTCCTAGTTGAACAAGAACATAAAAAATTTTAAAAAACAAGGTTAAGTAGGATTCCGAACGACCAACGAAAATACAAAATGAAAATCCTACTTGTGACGCAAATTCTACTCTACATTGTACTTTTAATGTTATTATGTAAGAATTACGGATCACCTTGCAATGTAGAGTAGAATTTGCGTCACGAGTAGGATTTCCATTTTGTATTTTTGTTGTTCATTCGGAATCCTACTTAACCTTGTTTTTCAAAATTTTTTATGTTCTTGTTTGTGTTGATTTTTTAATAATATTTATAGTATTTCTTTAGTTGCAATTGTGATACTTGTTGACTTTACACAAACAATAATTTTCTTTATTATTATTATTATTATCATTGCTATGACATTTATGAGAGACAGCATTGAATAGACATGCTGAAGGAATATCAACTATACTGATGACAAGTGAAACTAATATTAGTCTTGACACAAGTCCTTGTTCAAGAATCTGTGAACTAAGAGTGTCCATCTTCCCTGCTATTCCTGTTCTTCCAGGCTGTTGTCAAGTTCATAATTATCATTGCATATCATAAGTCATAACATTAATTAATTGTTTGTTTTTTTTAAATAAAATAACACACTTGATAAAACAGTAACATGTAAAACTAATACCTTCTTTTAGCTGGAAACCTCCACTAAAGTATTGCAGTAGTTGATTCCAAGCATAGCTTGGTAAAAAATAACTCGCTTCTTCCAGAGCTGCAAATCCATAGATATTAGAGTAAATGAACTACTACTATTACTCTATTTACTCTATTTACTCTATTATCTGTGGCAGATCCATAGATATTAGAGTATAAAGGGATTGGAAACTGCGTGGGCGGCCTGTATAAACCAATGGAGGGTAAAGTTATCACTTCCCGCATCCTAGTTTCTCCTTAGCAACGGGAGAGGTCCACTTTTCTCTGTTCATAACTTAGTCCAAGTAGTTGCAAAAAATCAACAAAAATATGCATAAAATACCTTATAACTTCTATATTTATCAATCAAAATTTCATACAGTTACTCAAAAGGAACAAACTGTTTCATTCATTACTAACAGCGGGTGTCAAGCGGGACCTCTTTTCTGATGTTCTGTACCTTTTACTAAAATGTATCTTGTTTTACAACAAAGTAGCAAGCATAGAACAATCAAGCGCTTTGAGTTGCGTGGAACTAGGGTATTCTCAGACTTGTAGTTCATACATCTTCTCCAGAAACTCAAATTTTGTGTTGTAAAAGTGACAAAGTTTCTGTACCTTTTTCTCCGAAACAGTAAATATTTAAGCTAGGAAAGAAACATATGCAACAGGTAGCATATTGCTTTAGTGAACTGGCTAGTAATGGTATTGATATGCTCTTTTGAAATCCTATAAACCTGTCATTCTCTGGCAAAATTTGGCTCTTCTCCTTTGACTTCCGCATTGTAATTATTGAATGCGGAAAATTAGAATCTATACGGTGATAACTACCGCCTACGCAGTTACCAATCCCTTTATACTCTATTATCTATGGGCAGATCTGAGCATGCGCGACCACACCCAAATTTTGGAGCACATGCTTCTTTAATTAACAAAATGGTGGCATGCAGCTAAGATGGGCCAGATCCAGCAGTGACAGTACAATTTCTTTCTTTCTTGGAGAATTGTTGTAAAGAATAGGGACCTGCGCATACCTTATTGGAGCAGAATGATGTAAGTATTAGCCTTCTTTCACCAGGCAAGATCGAGATAGCGACCGACAACTGGATTGACAGGAGATCAAGATGATGAAGATGAAAAAAGGTGGCTGAACAAAACGGCCGGTTTGCAGATTTTTGACTTTCCTCTCAGACAAGGTATAGAGCCACGCTAATGGTACCAATGGAGTCCTCTGGTCAAGATAAGGTCCTTTATAAAGTCTGGTAAGCATAGGAGCTCGTTTTCCCGGTATAGCAAGGCTGCAAAAGTCATGGCAGCCATTTTGAAGTGGGGTGAATCCTACTTAGTAACGCTACCGCGTTACTAATATTAGCAGGTCTAGAGAGCTTGATATACTTTGTTTTATTTTTTTAATAAAAAATATTATTTTTGACTAAATATAATGAGATGCAAATAATATTCATCAGAGTGACACACCCTATACATCATGGTAGCTCCCTTTCATCTCAAGCAGAAAAACTTGTTTAAAACCTTCCAGAGTACTTAGAAACTCAAAAATTGGTTAAGATTTTCGGAAGAGCCTGCAATGCAGCTATACCAAATTTCAAGTTGCTATCAATAGTAACAAAAAAGTTATAAGGGATAGTGGTGGTTTCTTCTCAACTGAAACCGACTATACATTGACTTAGAAATAGCCATGAGATATAAAAAGGCTGGCCAGTTTAGTGCAGTCAGTGACAAAGGTGACATTTGTTTGACTTTCACAGTTTATCTCAACAAAAACGGGTTTCATAGTTACTTAATTGCACCTGTAACCTTTTAAAGCAGTTCAAGTAGTCTTTCAACGGTGTTTTTGCCTTATCTTGTTGCTAGGAAGTAGGAAACTCATGACTTGTAATTCCCGTGTGTTGATCACCATTTTATTGTCTTTCAGCCGCCCACACTTTCAACGAAATATTGAAATTTAGAATCTATTGCATTGCTCTAGCATGTGCAGATATACAGAGAAGATAAGGAATATGTACGTGTACAGGCATACATGTACATACATACAAACAAACTCTACTCATCTTAGTGGGCTTCACCCAATGAAAATAAGACAATCTAACTTTTCTCAAAAAATTATCTGTAACTTTCTAAATACTAATTATTTATTACAAAAAACGTCAAAACCACCTAACCATTTAAAATTCAGAATACACAGTAGAAATACATGTACTGTACATGTACTGCATAGCTGATAATTTTGGAATAGGGAAATTTGGTAAAATATATCCCTGTGGGAAAAATTCAGCATGCACATGAATGTTTGGTGAAGGTAACAGTACCTATAGTGAAACTGGCTGGTTCAATTTATGGCATAACAAATTAGCAGCTACATGTACATTGTACATCTATATACATGTAAGCTAAGGTACATGTACAATCAATTAGATATGCAATCAATTACTCTGGAATCATGTGAAACTGCAATCATGACATTATCATCATCTCCACTGTCCTGCTGTGTCTGTATGTACGGGGCCCACACCAACAAATGAGTCTTACCATCAGGTATAACACCATTGAATATGTGTAGCTTCAAACAATCACTATAGAAAAATTTAAAAAAAAACGCTTTATAAAGGAATTTAAATAAAAATATCAAAGTTGATGTAGAGGATAACACACATGCACCATCTCTTACACACATCAAAAAAGTAAAAAAAAATTGAGAATGATCTCCTAGTGATTTGGGTAAAATTTTTTATGCACTATTATTTTTGTTCAAAATCAGCTACATTGTACATACATGTACATGTACATGCATAATTTCTAAACAACATGTACATGTACATGTAAGAACATGCATGTTCCTTGTTCACAATGTACATGAACACAATAATGTAAAAGATATCCCACTTACATGTACATGTACATGTACTTCAAAATATAATACACATTATTATTTTTATTATTACCAATATTATTATACACATGTAATTACTTTATTTTATTAATATCTCCATTTGTTTTGTCAATATCATACACGTACAAATTACCAGCCTCATCGATCACTCCTAATAAATTTGAATGATTATGTGCAAATGATATGTCCAATATCTCTCCATTGAACTTCTTCAACAATGCTCTGTCATTCGTCTGAAGGTGAATGAGTCTAATGACATAACCACTTCTACTGGCTAGGACATAGGCCAAGTACTGGCTGTTGCTAGCGACAATGTTACCACGGAAACGTTTAGGCTCCCAATTCTGGTTAGTAATAGTTTTAACACGAACCTAAAAATATGACATAATTATTACTGTACATGTACATGTACATGGGCCTTTTCATTGCTCTACTAGATAATGTAATAAAACTAGGGATGATTTCTGAGCCAAATTTTCAAGCTGGGGCTAATACAAAGTGCACTTTTAAAACTCAATTATTTTAAATCCTAAATTCAACAAATTCTCTCAGTCTCTGAACAGAAAGGTCTTCAAAATGCAGTCTAAGAACTGATATGAGTGGTTTGAATAATAACCCAAACAGAGGATGGGTTTAAAATCCTACCAACTTTCTTTAATTAATTTCGTGTACTTTGTGTCTCTTTATTTGTCATTGTTGTTCGCGTTCCTTTTTTGTTAATAATACTGTACGCATCTTAATTTTTAATGTGTATTAAATTCCGTTATTTTCATGCTCACCTTAAATCTACGAAATTTAAACCACCTCTAATGCAATTCTATTGTACATGTACATGTAAGTATTAGACTATGGCCAAACACAAAAATTGGCTCACACAAATATTAACTTTTGAGCAGATTTCATTGATTTGAATGTATACGGTAATAATGATAATAATAATTGTACAACTGTACCTTTCCACTCCCATCAGTAGAGTCAGTGTCATAACAATTACTTGAATAAACTGATACTTCTAACTGATGTAAAGTATGAGGGACTCCATTACCATTCAATATACTAAGAATAGAAAAGAGTAGAGGTTATCATTTAGTTCAGTACTGCACAAGCTAAGGTTGTTATTCTTTTACTCACACGCACTCTATCTTACACTTTTTGGGAAGATGCTGTAATCTGATGGTATTCACTAGTGCTAGAACTCATGCTAGATATTTATGAAGGATTTACTGAAGGAAATATGGCGTTACAGGCATTCACATGTAATTTGGTGGGTGGAGTAGGTAGGTGTGTTTAAAGTAAAGTGGTTGTCCACGTGATACAACGTGGTAGTATATCTATGTTAAAATGTACATGTAGAATAAAAATAAAATCATTGCTCATGTAAAGTAGCAGTGCAAGTATTATTTTTCTCTAATATTCTCTCTATTCTATCAAGTTGAGCTTTTATTTCTTTATCTCTTTCCTTCCTCTCTGTCTCTAGTCTTGCAAGATGAGCCTCGAGCCTCTCCAGTTGAGCTTCAATCACAAATACAGTGTCTGATGAGTTCCTGAGATATCTCGACTGGCGTCTCAAATACGGCCAACAACAGCAACTGAATATAAACAAAAGCATGAGCACTATAGCTGAAAAGTAAGGATAATAGATGATGTATATCAGTCCTTGGGATATATGACTGCAGCCAGTAATAAACCATTTAGCTAGTTGGAGTGGTCCAAACATTCCATGAAGTAGTATTATACCAGCATCTAATATTAATATACTGAGCAATGAAAAATAAGATGCCAGTAAATAATTTATAAAGATAACTCCCACTAGTATTGATACTGATAGAACTGTTGAACCAAATCCAGTAACTGCTTTATCTACAAGAATAAAAAAATGTATTATTGCTTGCAATAATGACAATTGATTCCTACGATGCATAAGGATATTGGAAAAATAGTAGGCTGCAACTTTTGGAGAGCTAATATTATTGAAAATTGATAAAGACTGACATTTTTAGTACATTGTAGGCAACAAAAAGAATTGAAATGAATTTCAACTAGTGACTGGTGTTATACATGTACATTAGAATTTACTCATTTTAGTACATGTAGTTGGTGAGTGGTGACAATAACAATTGTGACATAGTTGAACAGTAATAGTAATAGTTTTGATAATTTCAACAGCTATAGCATACTACATGTATATCCTATTACTCATATTGACTAATCAACCAAATCTATGTGAATGAGATGTACACTTTTATGATATTCATTGGGAAACAGTAAAAGAAAATTTTATTCTCTGCCATGTAATGTATGCTTTATACAGTGATCAATGTTGCTCAAAAGTTTCAAATTTTACCAAGCTTTCTAATAGCAGTTAAGCTAGGTTTACATTCAACGAAACAAGCAAAATTGCATAGGCATTGATGCAAAAAAGCTTTGAATTTGACACAAAATTGGCCAAAATTTAATCTTGCGTTCATTTGCATTGAATTTTATGGTGGGTGTAAACCAGGCTTATAACAATTACCAAGAGTGGATACACTACTGAAAACTCAGACATTTTTATAGAAAAAAACCAGTAATTAAAAAAGTAAGCACTCGACTATAAGCATAATGCAATGGCCTACTGAATTAGAAATGAATACGACACTCACTTGAGTCAAAGATCAGACTAAGAGCACCATTACCAGCACTTATTATGGCATTCAATGCCTCTTCATTAATTACAGTCTTTACAATATCACCAATATCTTCCAGTACTTCGCTAGAGAGTTTATGCACTGTATTTATTGCTGCTTCACCGACTGATGCAACGATATCATAAGCGTTACTAAGTATACCGGATAAACCTGTCCTCCCTCTAGTCTTGACATCTCTCTTCTCCTGCTTCACGCTATCTCTCCTTGAGCAGGACTCATCATAGCAGTATCCGTCGTCATCTCCATTATCTAATGGTCCCAAACTACCAGTGGCTAGTCTATTAGATAAGTGACACAAGGCCAAAAGGGCATGGATCAATAATAGTACAGACAACTGAGAAAAGTGGCCCATCCTTTGACACTTATAAAATTAAATTAGTTGAGGTGTGGCTTCCAAACAAAATTAAATTAGCACACAATAATGAATAAAACATCAATGAAAATTAAATGAGGCATTATGTTTCTTTCTATTATAAAATCAATAATAATTAATTGATATCAATGTTTTGATCATCATCATCACTTTCTTCTTCACCAGGTGGATTAGCATCAGTATTGCGATCAGCACTTTGATCAGGATCAGCATCAGGATTAGGATCAACATCAGTAACTAGATCATCACGATCACGATCAGTATCAGGATTAGTAGTACGATCTGTATCAGTGTTATGATCAATATCAGGTCGACGTGGTGGTGATGGCTGTTTCACACTACCAGTAGTCTGTTTCTTGTCTTTCCTAGCAAACAGTTCATTCCTTCTGTCAGCTAGTACTGATGGGTCCTTCATGTTAACAGGACCAGCTTTACTACTGAAGGACGTTCCTTCTCCTTTCTTTGAAGGGGCAGATCTAACTGGAGCAGCTGATTCTGTACCATCTTTAAGATCACGAACGAACTTGGCAAACTACAAATATATGTACATGTACATCAAAGTAATAATATTTGTGTGTACATATGCATGTACAGTAGATGTGTAAAGCTGATAATTTTAGTAAATTTTTGGCAATGTGTGTGGTCGTGCGCCATCATTGTCATAAGGTTTTGTACAATGTACAGCAAAAAAATTAAGAACTACTGTATATGTGTACAATCTATAATAACGTTGAAAATCTATCAAACAAAAATTTTATGAATTTGAATCTCATACCTCTTGAATTTACATACATGTATTACACACGTACATGTACATGTACAAGTACATGTACATGTACACTCTACATTGAACAATATTTGATTGTTTATAAAATTTTGTTATTTATATTTGTTTTGTATTATTTGTTCGTATGTACATGTACAAGTATTGTAGATGTGTAATGCTGATAATTATGGTAAATTTTAATTTGGTAAATTTGTGGCAATGCGTGTGGCAGTATGCACAGTATGGTACAGGTAAACTTACTTCAGGATCCATAGCTCGGAATATGTGACTGTTACAAGATTGTGCTATTGATTCTTCATCATTATTAGTAACCGCATCAATCAACTCATCCAGTACTGTGTAATCCTCACTGGTAGAAAACCCCTCAATACTAACAAAAATATAAAATAAATAAAATTAAATTAAATAAAACATTGGAAAATACAAAAGAAAGTCAGAGTTAATTAATACATGTGTACATGTACACGAACATGAGCATACACATGCATAACAGAGTTACTGTACATGTACATGTATATCCATAATTATTATATACATGTACATAATTTTCACTACATTGTAATTGGGCAAAGTCATTATAAATATACATGTACTATGTACATGGTACCGTATAATGGGAAATTTTGGAGGTGCTAAAATACAGATCTACTGTATAGCGGGAAATTTTGGAGGGGATCAAATTTGGTGAATTTGGTGTTTTGATAGCCATTCGCCAAAATAAAAATCCAAATTTTGAGCCATATATATGCTCAATGGGATGTGGCCACAATTTCGCCAAATTAAAATTCACCAATCACCAAAATTTTAGCAATTCACCAAATTTGCGTATACGTACAAGCAATTACACTGTACATGAACATGTATGTACATGTACAATTGTAATTCTATCAAGTGCATACTAAAAGTTTTGACAAACATGCAAGAAATAATAAGACAGAATAAGTTCTTTCAATAATAAATTCTGAAAAATAAAGAATTTATTGCAGTACATGTACATGTATCCCACTACTTTCATGGAGCAAGCAAACATTGCGAATTGGAAAAAGTTATTTTCATGAAAAATTCAGGTGTATTGTCAGTGAAATTAAAGTGCTACATGTACATGTACATGTATATGATAAGCATATGACTACATGTACACGTGTACATGTGTTTTTACTTTTCACATTCTTGCAACACTTCCTTTGCCTGTAGTCCATTACCTTCAGTCAACAATGCTACAATTTCAACACTTACCAACTATTAGAGATAAACAATAAAATTATGACAGTCCAATTATAATCATATCATTCTTACTTCATGGGCTATGTTGATCATTCCAGCTGATAATAATATCTCGCGAGCTTTACGACAAGTTTCAATTATTTTGTTTGATCTAAAAATTAAAAAAATACAGTCCGCTCACATATTTTACAATTTGAAAAATTATAAAACACAATGTACTGTATATACATGTACATACATGTACATATGCTTTTCTTTAAAAAAATGGCTCCAAAACAGCCCCAATTTTATTGCATGACGTACTGTACATTATGGATTCCTGGAGGCTTACATTGTACATGTACATGTACATGTATGTGCATAAATTTTGAGCTGAATCAGGCGCACGATTAAAAGAGGACTTATTCATTAATAAATCCAAAAATAAATTTTGGGAGTCTAATGCATACATGTACATGAATGAGAAATCGAAGGCTGAAAAATGGGAGATTTAAAGAGGCCTAAAACCAAATATGTCAGACTAAACTTCCCTTAAATCTAACAGTGATCATGACTTACTGTCTTGGTCTTACTCTGCAGTACATTCTGACTGCATCTTTCATTGCATTACCACTCTCCCTCTTCTTATCATCTAATAGAAGATTGTCAGCTGTTTGTATGTAATACTCGGCTGATTTATCAGGATGCTCGTGCTGTAGCCACCTAATAAATAATAATAAAGTCATGATTATTGTCTTGCTTTTTTGTTGGGCTCCACAAAAATACCCATAGCAAAAGTTTTGATTAGAATAACATATACAGTACATGTATACAAGCTAAAATAATAACAAACAATTAAGAAAACGACAACAATGACAATTTGAACATGAATGCAAAAATTCTTTCCCTTAACTCCCACAAAATTACAATAAAAAACTTTTTGGAACCTTTTTACAAATAAAATGTAAAATTGCAAAATGAGACATTTTAGGAAACATGCATGAAAATATGAATAAAATAACGATAGTATAATATACATGTGAATAAGGACCTACATTGCTGCTTTAGCTAGTACTTGACCTCCAGTATCAGGATAACCACTTTCATTGAACCGTTCACTATAAGTTAATAATTTCAATTATTATTAAAATGGTATATGTATCGTACATGAACAATGTACATTATATAGCTATTTCTGGCTACTTAATCAACAATAATTTTTGAGGTTACATGTACATGTATGTGTAAATAGTATTTTAGGGGTACAAAATTAGCTTTATACAGTAAATGTTTCACAATTGTAATTCAAAACTCATGCCCAGAAAAAATTAACAAAGGACAAATTGGGTTAATTGCCTGTTGCACACTCATAAAAATAACTACAATGCACAACAAATACTATAGATCTATAGTATTTGTTGTGCATTGTAGTTATTCTATAGTATTTGTTGTGCATTGTAGTTATTTTTATGAGTGTGCAACAGGATGCAAATGCATGCAAAATGCATGTACATTATGCATACATGTACAAGTATACTTTAGACCTACCAGGCTTTACTCATGTACTGTCCAGCATTTAATAAATCTTTAGCATCCTAGAAAATAATCGTGTATAGTCATGTAATGTATACATACATAGCAACAAACTTACCCGAGAAACATTAGCAGCTTGTTCAAGACTCCTGATTAATTAATTAATAATTTAACTAATAATAATAATTTTAAAAACTTACTTGCCAGAATGATAAATGCTGTCATTATGCTAAGGACAATAACTGTGTTAATAATTTATACAATGCATTATTACACCTATTATTATCATTATTATTAGCATTACTATTAGGATACGAATTATTGTCATAATAAGCTTCTGATGCTTTTAAATATGCAGCAACTGCTTTATCATAGACTTGACAGTTACGATAAGAAATAGCTAATAAAAAAAGTAATAACTGTAATTGTGACCAAAGAAATTATACAAAAATTTTGTATAAATAAATAATAAGATTTAAATGTACATGAACATGTACATGTATACCTAAAATTATATGAATTAAAGCACATACAAGTAAACAGTGGCTCTAAATTTTCAATTGGTTTTAAAGGGAATTCTACTTTTGAAATAATTTTTTGATACACAAGCATACATGTACATGTGTACCTGTACATGCTCTTATATGTACAGTACATGTACTTTAAAATTTGTTCCAAATGCTATGTACAGTACATCTACATGTACTTGTTAGCTCAAGCATCCTGTTTAGCTCACTTAGCATGCTTTGTGCAAATTTGTGTACATGTGCCGTATAGTGGGAAATTTTGGAGGGAATTAATTTTGATAGCCATTCACCAAAATTAAAATATGCCAATTTGAGCCATTATGCGTATGCTCAATGGCGAATTTGCCAAATTAAAAGCCGCCAATCACCAAAATTTAGCAATTTGCCAAAATTTAGTCCCTCCATTTGCTGCTACCACGGTAGTGATAGCAGCAAATGTTTTTTAATGTTTTTTCATACCGTACATGCTCTTACATGTAAGTACAGTATGTCAAAATTTTCAAGGTGTTCCAAAAAGCATAAAAATAATGAAATTAACAAAGCACAAAAATTACGGTAGTGAAAAACCACTTTGACAACCACACCTTTCAATTACCATACTCGTGAATTGTGTAAGAAATTGGCTCACTTACAGTATAGAAATGATAATGCATGCAATTAAGCCATGTAAGGACTTTAATTTAAATTAACATCTACATGCATAATATGCATGTAAATATATATATACATACCAGCTTTCTCAAATTTATTGGCAGCAGATTCATAATCTGGACTCCACTTGAACAAACTGGTCTTTAAGCTAAAGAGATAATGAATATAAATAAATGATAATAGTAGAATCTGACCATTTCTTGGCTTCTTCTTCAAGTTTCTCTGCTGCCTGGAGCTTTGCAGAGTCACGCCCACTCGCCATTTTGTTTTCCAATTAAACAAATGAAAAGAAATTATTTCAGTTACTCCAACGCAGCAATCAAATCAATCAATTAATCAAAGCAGGCGAGACATTTCTTGAGGTCTCGTTCTTTCTTCTTCTCTGTCCCTGTCCCTCTCTCTCTCTCTTTGTTGGTAATCAGTACAGTAACAGTGGCGTTAAAGGAGCCGGCAATCCCCCTACCACCTTCTCATCACAAGAGAGTGAGTGTAAACCGCTAGAGTGTCCTGAACTTGGTTATTATCATACTGTTTCTATGTAAAGATGTCTGGTAGTTTAGCTCGTGTATATGCTGATGTCAACACACACAAACCGAGAGAATACTGGGACTATGAATCACATCCTATTGAATGGGGGTGAGTTACATGTACAATGTATTATGTACATTGTATGTTACTCGTAGTTATATTCTTGTTTTGATTTTAAATAAAAGGGCACAATAGTAATTCTCATAATTGTTTAATAGTCTTTATGTACACATAGTGTTGGGAATTATTATGTTTGGGCCCCAATGTACTACATGTACAATGTATGTTTTGTAGATGACATGTGCAGTGTGATTGACAATTACATGTTCATAACATTAATTATAAATGTATCCTTATGGTCTATAGGAACCAGGACAATTTTCAGTTAGTTTGTAAATTGGGTCGTGGTAAGTACAGTGAGGTATTTGAGGGCATCAGTGTAGCTACTAATGAGAAGGTGGTCATTAAAGTACTTAAGGTAAAATTACTGTCTCTCCTCCCTTATGTACATGTATTGTACATGTAATCAATTTAACTCCTTTTTATTTATACATCTCTCTTTCTCTCTTAGCCTGTCAAAAAGAAGAAGATTAAAAGAGAAATTAAAATATTAGAAAATTTAAGAGGTGGTCCCAATATAATAAATCTAATTGATGTAGTTAAAGACCCTTGGGTAAGTCTCTTGAGAAGATGTCTGTATACATGTGCATGTATTAAATCTGATACTGATGAATTTTTGAAGTTCATTTACCGTTAGAGCCCCAATATTATGTTGTCTTAAAATTCGTCATACAAGATTGATGATAATATGACAGCTTTACAAGTGATGTGTCAGCAAAAATCTTTCGAAATTTGTGTGTACTTAATTTTTTGCAAATCTGCTAAAACATGCATGTCGCAAATCTGCTATACAATGTACAGTACATTAATTTACATTGTACATGTACAATGTACTGAATTACCTGTATGTTTATGTATTTTACATGCATATCTTCATTACAGTCTAGGACTCCAGCTCTTGTTTTTGAACATGTTAATAACACTGATTTCAAGAAGCTCTATACCTCATTAACTGATTTTGATATTCGCTATTACCTGTACGAGCTGCTAAAGGCACTGGACTATGCCCACAGCATGGGGATCATGCATAGAGATGTGAAACCACACAACGTCATGATTGATCATGAACAACGCAAAGTTAGTTTTTTTCTAAATGATGCACATCACCCTAAACCAGTTAATGTCACTTGTATATGTATATGTACCATGTAGTGGGAAACATTGTACAGAGTTAAATTTGGTGAATTTGGTGTTTCGATAGATTTACCGAAATAAAAATCTGCCATTTTGAGCCATTATGCACATCCTCAATAGCACACAGTGTATGTGGCCACAAATTTGCTAAACTAAAATTATCCATTATCATATTTTCAAATTTAACTGCCTCGAAATTTGCCGCTATGGTACATGTACATGTACATTGTATATGTATAGTGCATATACATGTTTGTGATTCCACAGCTGATGGTTAGTGCAAGTTAATAAAACAGTCATTAAAATAAAAGTGTAGTTATACAATATGCAATTTTACATTACATGTATATATTTTATTTAATTAGTTAATTTCATTGTAATTAATGCACTTTATTCCAGTAATAGCAACATGTATGGCATTTTTTGTTTCTATTATACATGTACATGTATAGTTACGTCTCATTGATTGGGGATTGGCTGAGTTTTATCATCCAAATCAAGAATACAATGTACGTGTTGCATCCAGGTACTTCAAAGGACCTGAACTCCTCGTTGATTTACAAGAATATGACTACTCACTGGATATGTGGAGCTTTGGATGCATGCTGGCTAGCATGGTAAGTGCATGTACATATGCTTTCAATTAAATGATTAGTACAGTACATGTACTGTACATGTACATGTCATGAAAACACCAATAGCTAGTGGATGGAAGTCAAAGTTTGGCATTTACATTAAAGCTCTTTGACATTATGCATGCTGAATGGCCTATGGACACAAATTTTCAAATTAAAACCCACTATCACCAAAAATTTACAGTATAGTAATAATTTGCTAAAATTTTACCCTAAAAATTACTGGCTATGGTACTAGTTACATGTACATGTACATGTATACATGTATTCAGTAAATGAATGTAAGGTATTTATTTTCAGAATCAAAATTGAGATGTACATGTGCATGTACAGTACATGTACATATGCACACCTGCATGCATTTGATTGCAATTGCATGTGTAATTTTTATGTTTTTGTGATAATCAATTGTAGATATTTAAGAAGGAACCATTCTTCCATGGTCATGATAATTATGATCAGGTTAGTTGAGTGTAGTCTGTTAGGGGGGTGCAGGCCTGGATTATTGTTCTTATTATAATGTACATGTACTTATAGTTGGTGAGAATTGGTAAAGTTCTTGGTACTGAGGAGCTCTATGAGTACATTGACAGGTACAAGATTGATCTTGATCCAAGGTTCTCTGACACACTGGGAAGGTACAGAAGCATATTTAATTTTTGTAATGTGCATGCATACCGTATATGCTGCATGTATATTTGTGTGTATAAAATTTTGTGATTTGGCTGCATTTTTGTATTTGCAATTAAAAATTTTTTTGCGATTTTAATGTAATTACCACACCTACTATATAATCAGCACGCTATTTTTAGGATTTTAATTTTGCAGATTTTTCCAAAATGTGAAAATTATGAAATTTAATCACCAGGAAATATTATGGCATGTATGGTACATACATGTAGTACATGTGCATGAATGTACATGTACAGTACATGTCCATATGTGTGCATGTGTCAGAATGTTTCTTGGTTCTTGTACAACACATTTACAATGTACATGTAAAAATTAATAGATGAATTAATATTTAGGTTTTTTGCTTAACTTTTTTCGAAAAATGTCTACTTAAAATAATAGTCGTCAATGTTTTTTCTGCTAATCATTTATTGTTAATTGATTTATTTATTTAGACATTCAAGGAAGAGGTGGGAGAGATATGTTCATGGTGAGAACCAGCACTTAGTGAGCAGAGAAGCACTGGATCTACTTGATAAACTATTACGTTATGATCATCGAGAAAGACTATCGGCTAAAGAGGCAATGGGTCACCCTTACTTTTGTAAGCAGCAACACATTTTTATTATTAATATTAAAAGCGTGTACAGTAATGTGTTACATGTAAGTGTACAATGTATGGTGTTTGTGTACATGCATATACAAGAGTCTTGAAAATACATGCACATGTACAATGTACCGCTAGAGTGATTTATAAAAGATTGTTGGTGTTGGAATAAAGGAAGGTATCCTTTACTATTGGCTAGCTTTAATGTTTCTCTACGTGTTTTCAGTGTACATGTATTCCTTGTCAAAGCAACAAAAAACAATTTTTTTTTACATTTATGATTTCAAAACTAAATTTTCCTGCATATTACCACTGTGTGTACATTGTGCGTAATAATAAGGTGCTTGCTATAGTGTTGATTGCATCTTTATTTAAATGTGATTGTGCTTAGGTGTGACACAGCATTCAATTGTCACAGTACAGTGAAAGTGTCAAATTTTGATTGTCATAGTCCAGTTAGTTAAAGTATCAGATCTTGATTGATAGAGTAGATGGTATCTCTTGGACTAACTGCTCGAAGATTTATACTGCTGAAATCCTTAATACTGAAGATTTATCCTACATCCCTCCATGTGAGAGTTGTGGTGGACAAAATGAAAGACAGACACCACTCTATAACTACATAGTCCTCATCCACACTAATCACTGGAAAGGCCGACTTGTACATGAATAATAGTGATTTTAAAATGAATATTATGTGCTTTGCTTAATTAATAAGTACACAGTGACTACATTCTTAAATCTTAAGTGAATCATTGTATTTCCATTTTTACTTATTATTGCATGGTTACATACTAGAAAGAATAATGCTCTAAATGCTGGCATTTTAAGACTCTGTGCCATATATTGTATTGTATTGATACATGTACAGCATAGGCGGCTGCAGGGGCAGGCAATGAGGGCAATGCCCTACTAGAATTTCTTACCGGAAGATGACATCATCATAATTAGCAGTTAATTAATAATTATTTAGTAGTTATTACATGGAATATAGCTATTTTAATGACAAAAACTACATTATTTTGCTCAACAAAGTGATAATTAGTGAAGAATAAGCTGCTAACTGCATGGTTTATTCACAGGAAGCCAGCCAGCCACTTCATAGGTCCATATCTATGGCCACTTCAGGAAGACATAATCTACAGTAACCTGCAGCTAGAGTAACTGACTCCATCATATAGCAGCTTCATTATTATCAGCTAGGACTCATTTAACAGCTAAATCACCTAGCTACTGATACTCTATCATTGATAGAGGTCTTTTAGGTACTGAATTTTCTCCTCTTGAACACAAGAATGGCAGGGTAACTCTTCATTGAGAATTTCAGAGCCTCTTTCAACTTGATTTCTTCACAAAATGCTGAAATAGAATTCTTAAAAGTCTTAAAACTCAAGAGCAAGACATGTGGGTGTGGTCATGGCCACACCTACTTTTTGACCACTCCCACTTTCAGCCACACCTTTGCCCTACTTGCAGTGAAATCCTGCAGCCGCCTATGATGTACAGTACATGTGTATGTTTACTATTGTACCTGATAGTAGTTAGTGAATATTGTGCCAGTGGTGTTACTTGTATTGCCTAATATAACTCCCTGTAGAATTGTGCGTACTGATAATAATTGTGATTATAGTATGTAATTGCTTTAACAACATACATGTACATGTAATTAATGTACATGTAGCTCTTTTATTACAGATATGTACTTGTACATGTATGTAATTTTGTTGCAATAGCAAAACTAACTGATTATGAAAGTATACACATGTACATGTACAGATGTGAATGTAATTGTGTATTTTACATCTTATACATTTGTAGATCCAGTTTTGAAGGAACAAGCACTCAATGCACACATAACTGGACAAGGACCTTTCCCTACTCCTTCAGGTTAGACTATACCTACCTATTGCAAATCATCCACTCCCACCAATAGGTCCACCTGTGAGCAGTGCTAGTGCTACTAGTGTGAAGGAATCAAGTGATACTAAAATTGAAAATGATGGTCCCTAGCTGCTGTACTGGAGCTGCTTGACTTATTTATAATGATCTGTCCACACACACCATCTCCTACTGTGACAGTTTTGTTTTAATAATAAATAATAACAATAATATTATTATGAATTATTACTAATAATAATAAAAATTAATGATAACTTAATACAATAGATTACAGAGTCTGTTCTCAATCATTCTCACAGCTCCTAATGTAAGTACTAGTTTGTCACGTGACAATATGCTAACAACATTCAACCCGGTTGACGGTAGCAGATCAACATGAGGTATATTACCTCCTGACATAGCAATGGACATGTTGACATAGTCCCCTCCATCAACAAGTAGAACTGACTTCAATCCGTGTATATCTAGTATTCTTAACAAGTTCTTTGTATTATTGTTGTTCACAGTGAGGTCATCAACTACCATGAGGTCGTTCTGAGTATATTTCACTGACAGTGCTGTACACAGACCCAATGCCTTTACCTTCTTTGGTAGCGTATAGCTGTAATCGGCATTACCTCTAGGCCCATGAACTACTCCACCTCCCTTCCAATGAGGCGCTCGAATTGAACCTTGTCTTGCTTGACCATGTCCTTTCTGGGGCCACGGCTTACGACCGCCTCCTCTAACTTCTCCTCTTGTCTTCACTTTAGCCGTACCGGCTCTTTTCTTGGCCAGCTGCCATATAACGACACGCTGGAGTATGTCCAGACGAGGAGAGCAAGAGAACACTCTGTTATCAAGTTTGAATATGCCGAGTCGTTCCCCGGTCTCGAAACTAGTCAGCCAGGTCTCTGGTTGATAATACTCGTCCCAGTCCTTCTGAATATGAGAAAAGGACCCTATAGAACTGAAACCTTTACAGAGGGAGACAAGACGAAGTGGGTGATTAACCAGAGCCTTACAGAAGGACATGGCAACACGTGTAATATTAAACCCCGCCTCTGAACACACCTAATAAATCGACACACCCAAAAATGGAGTCCTCGTGCTGAGTAGTATAATTTGGCGGGACGTTGAATTCTCGATACTAGTCAATACTGGTTTAATTTGTGTCAATAGCTTGAGTTCTCCTTCTTAATATTGTTAGTCATGGATGGTAAGGATAGCAAAAAGGAACAAGTTGATGATAAAGGAACCTTCCAAGAGTCAGCTGGCAACAATTCATCATCAACCAATCCTGCTAATGTAATTAATATTATGCTATATATATGTTTTATTGGATTTTGTTACATGTATGTACTCTTGATGTTTTCAGTAATGAAAAGCTTGGGCTACTTAAATAATTTTGATTCATGCATGTGGTTCTCTGTCACAGGTGGGGCTGATTTGGGTGCCGTAGCGCCACTGGGTGGACAGCTTCATTAATATTCATTAAATTTTTAATTATTACAATAAATTGATAGAATAATAAATGATGGGTATGTAACTGTAGAAACAAGTTTGTCATTTACAGTACTTACGCGTTTATATTTTTGTCAAATGTGAAAATGACAGAATTCTCTATTTTTTATAATTTTTCTGTTCCAACTTAGGCCAAAATCTTTGTACTACATGTACATGTACATATACATTATACATGTATATGGTCTTGGACCAAATTTTGCTGGAATTGAAAAATGAGAATTTTTACATATACATGTGCATGTAAATATAGTAAATGTCTATTGTAATCATACTTTCCTTATAGTTAGTACCTCAAGTCACTCCTACAAGACTAATATCTGGTAGAACTGGGAAGAGAAAGTTACAATCAGTTACACCTCCTCATGAACGTAAGTTCAATGTACGTGTATATGTATGTAGCAGATTTATGTTCTGTATCTCTTATCCCATTCCTCCTTCTCTTTAATATTAAATATACATATAGTTCTCATTGTTTTACATTTCCATGGTCCCAACTTTGCTTGATGTACCCTCAACTTTCATTGTCTTTCTGTAGTTTCCTTGTCCTTTTTCTCTGTCTTTTAAAGTATCAATAATAATAATAATAATAATAATAATAATAATAATAATAATAATAATAATGGAGCTGGGATAAGTCTTAACTATATGTACTAATTTTAAATATTTGAAATATTTCTATACATCTTTTTCTGACTTTCCCTCAAACTACATATATATATGTATATATTCATTCTAACTTGCTCTCTCCTTGTGTGTATTTTTGATAATAATAATAATAATAATAATAATAATAATAATAATAATAATAATAATAAATAGTAGTAATAATTGTTTGTCCCTAGTTTTCATTTCTATTTTTCTTTCCTTATGGGCTTTCCCTGTTTGTCTCTCTCTTTTGTCTCCCGCATTGTCTCTGATTTTGTTATAATAACAATAATAATAACTATAGTTGAATGTAATGCATTAATGGGGTGAGCTTGAATTTTTTTGAAAGTTAAGAAAGCAGACATTGGCATGTCTGCTTTCTTAACTTTCCTTGCTGCATTTGGACAGCAGTACACTATAGTCGAATCAGTCTTGCAAGAATTTCCAGTTATGATACTGAGCCGCCATTTTATTTCACTGTGACCCCACCTGTTTTTAATGAAATATTAAAAGTTTATTAAAAAGTGGAAAATTTTTCATACGGATAAATAGGGGTGACGTACGTGTACAAACAAACAAACAAACAAACATACATACATACATACATACATACATACATACATACTCGTCTCGTTTATATGGGGCTCGCTCGGGCTTGTCCCAATAATTTTTATTAGTACCTAACAATTTTTCAAAAAGTCAAGTATACTGGTTACAAAAAGAACATTAATGCTGATAGAAATTCTATGACTGAGTAGTAGGATAAGTTAGAGGAGAATAAGAGAAAGATAATAGAGAATAGAGCAAAGAGATTTAAGAAGTTAAAGTAAAATAAAATTTGGAATAAACTTTGTAGCCAGTAAGAAGAAAAATGGTTTGGAAGGAAATATAAAAATATTACAATGTTAGACTATTGAGTGGGATAAGCCTGACACTGACGTAACAAGATCAACCGAAGCAGCCACATTCCTCGTATTTCGGATAAATCTAGAACGATGACCACGTAGACATATTGTAAAGATAATAATAATTAACAGTGGATGGATGCCTTTAACCTTTTGTCTTTATTTGTCTTGTTTTTGTTTATTTTTTTGTTTTGCTGTTTCTTTCCTTTTCATAATAAAATAAAATAATATTAATGTGGATGGGAGAATCTAACTGTCTTCCTTTTTCTTAATTCCCACTTCTCTTTGTCTTCTTGTATTTCTTTCCTTTTTTTTATATTGTTCCCTAGGGCTTTCCCTCTTTTCTCATCATAACATTGTTATCAATGAGTTACATGTATTCTCTTATGTTATTTTATGATAATAATAATAATAATAATAATAATAATGTACAGTACATTAGTACACATCGTTTACATCTAGTGGGAGTTTATGAGGCATTTGGCCTCCCATACATGTACAGTACAGTTGAAAAAAGCCACATGTACATGTACATGTAAGTACGTGAACATGCATAGCCACTCTGCAGCTACTTTACTTTTGCATAAGTACATATTTTGTTTGGCCTACATATACACTCCCACTTTACATACATGTGCATGTACAGTAATTGTCCATTTAATATGTATAGCTATTTGCTTTATTTTTAAACTAATTTTGACATTATAGTCATCCTATTCACAAAGTACATGTACATGTATGTACATGTACATGTAATTCTTTTTGTCCTCTTTCTCACTCTCAGTTTCTTTAGATGATAAATCAGGTTCCTCAAAACGAAGACGTAGTACATCATCATTGTTAATGTCACCTCCTACCAGTACATTCAAACCATTACTGACTGAAAGACAGCAGCTAGCACTACTGAAGCAAATGAATGATGTTAATACTAGCCCAGGTAATGAGACTGTACACACATGTACTTGATATACATGTACACATGATAATGCAATTTAAAGTGTTGTCTTTGCCATTGAAGTACATGTACATGTACATTTTATTTTGTTTAGAAAGTGTTGGTTTATTCTGATCAATGACTTTTTTTAAATTTTTTAATTTGCCCCAAAATTTCTATAAGGTTATAATTTCCACAGATTTTGGCATAGTGCTCATGCAGCTTCTTGTGAGTGGATGTAAGTTGCTGAGATATTGGGCCAAAGACTAACCTGTACTACTGTACATGTATTGTATATAGCCCAGTGTGTTTTGTTAAAAGTGGCTAGGGTAGGAGAGAGTTCTTCATTTTTATATCATAAAAATACATGTCAGCTGGAGTGCGCTGCCATTTACAGTAGTTCATTTCCTTGTGGGAATTTAACCCTTGATGCAACATGTACATGCATGCATCAATGTAACATTCATCAATATTCACATTCCTTTATTAATTAACTAGTCAATGACCCAGCCAGCATGTCTGTGAGTTTTCAGTTTTGACATTTAGATGGTAAAAACTGCCTGTAAAAAATTAGTGAAACCAAATTATACATTTATTATGTGTATATGCATGTACATGTAAATGTACAGTATATACATGTAATAAACTAGCTGATAATGCTATTGTACTTATTTGGTAATTTAGTTGTTTTGTACATGTACATGTACATGTAGGTGAGGCCAGCAGTGTAGGATCTCATAGTGTGGAGTCATCTCCAAGAGACACGCCCACTAAAAGTAGAGTACACAAGAGGAATGAGAGAGGGGAGACTCTTCTTCATTTGGCTTGTATTCGTGGGGACAGGTCAAGCGTGGTATCATTATTGGAACAAGGAGCTGATCCTAACAGTACTGACTATGCAGGTTAGTACCTACATGTACACGTACTGTACTTATACTTACAGTATACGAAATGCATTTGCAATAATACATGTTCACATGTGTACATGTACAGTGTACATGCACATATGTGTACATCTACATGTACAGTTAGAGAAAATAATTTATTTTTATGACATGTATGTCATCAAAACACTTATATACATGTACATGTGCATGTTGTATTATAGAATGAAGAATTTGAAAGGCCTTAGCAACCGTCCACCCTGTATGCCCTTGACATAAAAGGGGTGTGCATAATGGTGAATTACAAATGGGACAAAGTTTCTGAGCCTTTTAACAGCAAGAGAGCATAGAGATACTATCTAAAGATTTTTCTAGAAGCATTAGAATGTAGGGAGAACTGCTAATTTCAGTAATTTGCTATAAGTCTAAATGAGAACCCAGCTGTACATGCAAGGTGGTGAAAACAATTTATAGTAATATTTTTACACTAATAATATGCTTGTTGTATATATGCATGCCTAATTAGCACAGCTAATAGTACGTAGAGTACAATCATGTTTCTACATGTACTGTATATTAGTAGCATGATATAGTGGTGTTGTTACTACATGTATATAGGTTGGACCCCTTTACATGAAGCATGTAATCATGGACATGTTGATATTGTATCTATATTACTGGATAATGATGTTCTAATTAATGCCCCTGGCATGGGAGGAGACACTCCTTTGCATGATGCTGTGATGAACTCTCACTTAAAGGTAATGTATTAATTTATATTATGTATGTGTACTGTGAGTCCACTTTGATTTGTGTGTTGCAGTCAGTACTTGTTTGTTTATTTTTGCTGAAATAATTGATTTCATACTAACATTATCGCTGTGGCTATGATGATTTTTAATATTCTGTAACTAATTAATTTATTAATGGCACAAAAGGGAATGTTGTAACTATAAGTCTAAATTGTCTTCAAAATAATAATAATAATTATGATAATGATATTACTAATTATTATTATTATTATTGATGATTATTAATTATAGCAGCAATAGGTACATGTATTTATTGTTATTATTATTATTATTGTGTCTCTGCTTTAATTTGCTCATTATAGCTCCCTCGATCATTATGGACACGTACCACTAGAAAAGAAATATCATTTATTTATTTATTTACATGTATTTATTTATTTACCATTTCCGGCATTCTTTGTCCTCCCCAGAAAATAGCCTGCAGACTTGAACATCCTTGCAGCACTCCTCAAAAGCAATAACCTACACACAATAATAATAGTACGTGTAGTAATAACTGCATCATTTTAAGTTTATATAGATAAATGATTAGCATGTGTTTATGTAGAAGTCCTTTTGCATTTATGTTAGTTGGTGCATGTGCACAGTACAATTCACAATTGTATGCTTTACAATACACTGTATGTGTACATGTACATGTACATACCTGTGCACCTTCAAGACATTCACATGATTTCTGGTCCTCTGCGATACACACCACCAGTTCATTCTCCTGTTCTGACTTTACCTTGTTTGTGTAATAGTCCTGTACCCAACTGGCTTGTACTGAGTATATAATGCACACCAGTAATATTGATGCTAGTATGAGCTTCATTATTGATATCTATTAATGATAATAATAATAATAATAGTGGAGATTGACTTGGTCTGTGTCTCCTTTATATACTTTTGGTCACTTCCTGTTCTACTTAATTGTTATTATTAGTTTAATTAATTGATTCACTACGTGACATTGGCTGATACTAGTGTTTGTAGTTTCAGTGAATTTCAATATACTACACACACCTCAAACACATGCACACACACACACACACACACACTGACAGCGTTCAGCTACTGCAGTAATAGCTATTTTATAATTTTGATCGGTATTAGAAGTTTGGTTCGTATTTAAGTAATTTATGTATACATGTATAATGTACATGTACTTGTATACATATTGCATGTACATGTATGAAGTCTATTTCTTAAGAAATAAAAATGACACATACATGCTTGAAATATTATAAACACCACGGATGGGGATTTTTGGTTATACATGAAACATATTGACACATGTAGTGGTATGTGCATAATGTCTTTTGCTAATCCTTTACTGGCTTTATGTCGATGGTGAAGATTTTATATCTAATTTCTTGCTGCAAGAGAAGTCTTTGGACAGTACTTTAGCCTTATCTTGCTGTTATTTGTACAGAAATTAAACTATGCATAATTGTTCTCTAGTTTGATCTCCCGTTTGAAAGCCTTCATTTTATGTCACATGCACTCAATAAATTAATTAATATTTGGCATCACCTCAATTTAGCATTTTAAAGATCACTGCTAAATTTGTACAGTAGGATTGAAGTACACATGCATGTACATGTACGTGCCATGTACATGAACATGCACAGTAGGTGTGGGAGTTTCTTTTGTCAAACATGTATTTTGTCATTATGATAAATATTGGGATTGTTATTGATCATAATGACAATTACTGTAAGTTAATGCATGTCACCTATATGTACCCTAAAAGTACTATTAATATACATGTACATGCATGTACATGTACAGTACATGCACATGCGCATACAATTATACATACTCTTGATTGTATCTATGCAATAAAAGTAAGAGTTATGGAAAACCAGTGAAGGAAGGAGCCATAGTCTACATTCTAAGATACATGTACATGTACATGTATCTCTATAAAGTCCATTTACATGTGCATTGTATGTGTCGATCTTTATGGATTATGGACTGTTAATAGTATTTCGGTAGTAATTAATTTCATATTTATTTTGTTACAGCATTAGTAACAGTCTGTGGTATAATTCATAGAACTATTAACATGCATTGAGAGTAGCATATGCTTGGCATGTGTGAACAATACATTCTATCAATTTATTGATTATTATTTGAAATAAAGACGCTTTATTAGTACATGTCGTATACATGTACATGTACATGCACTGTAACTTTACCCTCTAATGATTCTGAAAAAGTCTTTACACATTGTCTCCATGGAAAGCAAGATTTGGATTTGCAAGCTCCACATGTACCATATTTACAGTACACATGCAAGAGTTACTGATTGCTAAAAATCTTAATTTACATGAAGTATGTGTCTTCAATGCATTTGTACGTTTACATGTGATGTAAATTAGCTTTGATTAATACAGTGCTCAAAAAAACTTTGCATTAGTTCTGCCGTTTTGTCATCAATTTTACGAAAAATGTTTCGATATCCGTACACAGTGTCAGTATCACTTTAAGCACTTTTTAAAATTTGTATTAAGTTTATGCATGTATATGTACATGTATATGGGAATAATAGCTGTCATTGATGTATTGTACTTGCTGTATTTTTATTAGTTCATTTCTTGAGTTTTAAACACTTTATTTTAAATTTAAAGCAGCAGCAGAGTTAATAATAATAATAATGATAATAATAACAATAATGTTTATGTTAATAATGTTCAGCATTAATGAGATTGTAGGGAAACTATTTTTAAACTAAAGTTTTCTAAATAATAGTTGTTATTAAGTACAGTTCTTGTCTTGATCCATTGCCTCAAGGAGCACTTATTTAGGACTATGAGAAATAAAGAAAAGATGATACATAAATATTAACCCCCAGAGGACCCTCTGTGTTTAACAGATCCCCTGTCTTTACCATTCAAGACATTCTTCTTTATCAGTAAAGTAACTTCTGCCTGCTGTTTCACAGCATTCATCTAGCTTCAAGAACTGATATAGATAACAAAATAAAGTACATGTAATGGATGTGTATGCATACCTGTCCATTTTCAAAATCTCTACATCCAGTCTTTTCAGGGTCAATGCAGAGAACCAGGTCTTTAGCTGCAGTGCAGGTACCCTCTTGAATGTACATCCCCTGTACTGAGTATATAATGCACACCAGTAATATTGATGCTAGTATGAGCTTCATTATTGATATCTTATATTAATGATAATAATAATAATAATAATAGTGGAGATTGACTTGGTCTGTGTCTCCTTTATATACTTTTGGTCACTTCCTTTTCCAATTAATTATTATTAATATAATTATTAATTATTACTAATATAATTAAAATAGTTAATAACTGTGTACATTTTTGACCTGCATTGACTCAATCTTTGATATTCATTCATATACATTGTGTGTACATGTACATGTCTGTTACCATCCTTCTCACTCTTTTTTCTCTCATGAGCAAGCTCTCTCAGTTTGGAAAGTCTATTAATCTATATGTACATTGCGTCATTAAAGGACAATGCATATTTTGAGAAAACTGATACAACCATGGCTGCATGAGTGTATTAGTGACTCTTCTGGTTTATATAACTAAGAGTACATAATAGGGTACTCTTGATTTAACTTATCATGTGCCTTTATTGACATTTGACCAGAGTGTAGCACTGCAGCAATTATATTGCATGATGTTTTAAATTCTATGTGTCAACTTTATATGTACACATAAATCAAACAATTAACATACTTGATTTTAAAAGTTATTTTACATACATAACATTTACATGTATGTGTATTATTAATGCATGCACGTGTATTTGGCCCTTTGCCTTACAGTGTTATACACATCCTGCCAATAATAGATTATTCCTTGAACTACATGTAAATGTACATGCACATCTTGTTACTATTAACACTGTGTAGTGCTTTGGTACACACTTACAGTATATTGGTTAGCATTCTCAGTAATTGCTTTTTATATAGTAATGCTACTGGTACTTGTAGTATTGCATACTACTAGTATTACTTGTGCATTAGTATAAATTGTACATCGTACATTATTATTATTATGACATGTATTGTTCTTATTAATGTCTGCTGAGAATTATGACAGTTGTAACATATTGGCATATCACTTTATGCTGTACTCATGTCTGTGTATGTGTAATTCAGAGACCTACTCTATTTGATAAGGAATACAGATTACATGTACATGTACTTTGAACAGTACATGTACATGTACATGTACATCATCCTATCATGAGCAAACATTCTCATCATTAAAATAATACTACACAAACCTAGAATCAAATAAAATAAGTAATATTTGTGCATGTACATGTACATTGTATGGTGTATACATGTATATGCATAATAGATATAAAACAGGTATAAAACATCATCCTATTGCCATTCTTGCCACTCTTTTTGCTCTCATAAGCAGGCTCTCTCAGACGGGAGAGCCTGTTAATATGTACATGTACATGTATTGATTTGTTTGTAATTTTATTATCTATTTTTAGATGTTCATGTACATGTACGGCACTGGTCAGCAATAAGTTGACCAACAATGATAGCTGAACTAGAGTAAACTAGTTTGGTGAACATAATAAAATGTGATAATACATAGATAAGCAACCACATTATGTTTGAATATACACAAGTTACATTTGCCAGAGACTGTGGTAGCATTTGAGCATGGATAATGTTAGTTTACAACTAGTATGTTTCTATGAAAACAATTAACTATAGCAAACTCAAATGCAACTTAAACGCAAAACGTGTCAACTTATTGCTGACCAGTGCTGTAACTGTGCATGTACAATGTATGTACTGTACCAAAATTTGCTTTATTTTTGTCAGTATTTAACTCTGACATACATCTTTATGTGTATATGCTTGGTAAGTTGGTATACACAATATTATATCTTTACTTAAAAGTTATTGTTTGCTTGTACACTATTAATTACTATAATGTACATGTACACTTGTATTTCTGTAGGTTGTTCAATTGCTGTTAGATAAAGGAGCTAATGCCAGTATACCCAATACACACAATAAAACTCCATTGGACCTCTGTACTGATGAGCATGTTCGGAACTTATTGATCAAGTTTCTAGATAATGCTCCTCCAACAACACCAAGCAATGTGAATGGAAATAAAAGAGATGACAAATTGCCACACCCACTTTTTGTATCCCAGACCCCTCCCTCTCATAATATCTCTCGTCGGCGTCCAAGACGACAGGGCAACAGTTTTGTCATGACTCCACCCACCAGTCAGGTTACAAAGAAAAAGAGTTCTTCTGAGAGTGTTCATGATAATCAATCTCCTGGAAATAAGGAAGCGGGAGGAGCTGTGAGGTCACACCCATTGAAACCAGTTCAGTTGAAATTAGAAACAAATGGAGAGAGCTTTGAAAATAATGAGAATAATACTTCTGATGATAATAATAATAATGATAATATTGATGGTGTATTAATTACTGAATCCACTACCGGTAGTCAGTCAAATGCATGTACTGATTCTGTCATACATGTATCTACCAATGACCAGTCTACCACAGAATCTACTGTTGACCAGTCTACCACTGAGCAGCCTACCGTTGTCCAGTCTACTATAGAGCAGCCTCCTATTGTCCAGTCTACCATTGACCAGTCTACCAATAACCAGTCTACCATTGACCAGTCTACGACTAATCAGTCTACCATTAACCGGCCTTCCATTGACCAGTCACAAAGTGTCAGTATCACAATGCCAGTAATTGTTCATGATAATAATAATACTGATGATGGTGATGACAATACTGAAGATGATGTGTTTCAAGTCGAAGCTCCTGCTAAACTGGGCCCTGAAGAACGTTCACCAGAAGGTCTCTCTAGTCCAATGGATACAGTGGAATCAATGGATGTATCACTGTCTGTATTACAGTCTGGAGTGGGTGGATCCAATGCCACTGTTGATCGATCCTTCAATTCACTGGAAGACCAGTCGACAGTGGATCAACCAGAGTCTCAAACTCAGTCTCCAAAAAACGGATCTCAATCTCCTGTGACTGGATCTCAATCTCCTACTGATGCAAGCCAGTCTCCTAAAGAGTCTTTTTCTGATGAAAGTAAGTTCCCAGTGGATGCCACTGGTTGTAAGGATCAGGCAGTATCCAGTCTTATTGTTAATATTTCAATTGATAAAGTTCATTTGCTCACATCAACCGATTCTAATCGTACCTGCCCCCTTAGCCCCTCTGATGCTGGGTCTGGTAATATTGATACAGATGTGTGTAGCCTCTCCATTACTAGTGGGGGTGTATCTAATGTTAAGGACATTGATGATCCTAATCAAGGGGATGATTTGAAGAAAGGTGGAGCAAGCAGTGATGATAAAGCAGTACAAGATACCATGACTTTGTTGCCAGATGATGAAGACTCTATGTCCACAGTGGTGTCATTCTCAACCTCACTTCCTCTCGTTTTCAGTTCTCGAGCCTCCTCGCGGTCTCAGAGTCCGGCTCCATCTTTATCTCCAATGGCAACTGACCACACTCCTTTAACAGCCACACCCACTCCATCAACATTGTTAATTAATTCACTCAAGTCTGGGTTACCGCTGCGTAGAGGGAGATCTGAAGAACCTCCATCATCAAATTATAAATCAGCTCATTTCTCAGATGGGAGACATCAACTAAAGTCTCCTCCATCAATTGCTGTCGCATCTTCTTCTATGGTAAAGTCTCCGCCCCCCGTAGCTGAAAGTGAAAGATCAGTTGGTGAGTGTTCTTTCAATTGTACCAAGAATACTCTTGTTACCACATGTGCAAGTAGTTATATAGTCTGTCTCTTTTTTTTTAAATGGCTAGGAGGGAATTCTTTCTTTTTATTACGTTTTCTGTTATTACATGTACATGTATATCAAGTTTGAGCTGATCCTAATAAAATTATTATATGTACGTGTATGTGACGTTGTGGCTGTGATTATGTGAGTACTACAATATATGTGTACATCAATATTTACAATAAAGAAGTACTGTTCTAAATTTCATTCACACTATACTTGTACATTTAATACGTGTTTTTTTTACTTTATTAGATGATAAAAGTACTAAAAAAGAGTCCAATCAAGTTTTAGTAAGTTACATGTATTCTTAAAGCTGATACAATATTGCCACCAGTGCTGACAATATGTACGTTGACATTGCATGGGATAGAATTTGGTTCTACTCTAGCATGAAACATGAATCAAAATCTCAAATCACCCACGCTTTAAAAGCCTTTTAATTATAGTAACCAATAAAACCATCATTTAATGAGTTGATAAAAAAATATACATGTAATAATTATTATTAATTTTTATTTATATGTATTATAGCCAGTTAAGAAGAGGATCATGAATAAAGTGTACAAGTCAAGGATCATACAACAAAGGAAGGAATATGCTGCTAATCCTCCTCCTTTTCCAGCCCCTCCATTCAATTTTAACACTTTTATGATTACTAATAAACAATACCAGATTAATACAACATTGAAAGAACAGCAGCAATCTGACCCTAAGGTACATGTAGGTACATTATTGATTGAACTTGCATGTACAAGTACATGTACATTGTGTTGCATATAGTACTAATGTACCACTTTATTTTTAAATGTGTGATGGTGCGCATGGCTATAGCCTGTAGTACATGTACATGTACATGTGTATCACAAGAGAATTCTCCATTTTCAGAATTTTTGATGCATATACATTTTCTTATTTTGCATTTCAACTTTGAACTTCATGATTTTTATCAAAATTGGATTTTATGAATTTTTTAAGTTGCTGAAATCTGAGATCAACAACCAAAGGCTAAAGCTTTAATTTTTTGGCCAAATTTCGTCAAAAATGACTAAGTAAGAATTCTCATTTTTACACTTTTTTCCGACATGTCTTACATGTATATGTACATGTACATGTATGTCCTGGACTATAGGAGTATGTGTACATGTACATGTAGGTTTGGTTACTGTGGTATTATTATTTTTATTATTGATATTTGATATTATTATTTATACAAACATGTATAGTCCTTTTTGGGTGCCAACTTCTGATAGTAATTCTTTCATTACGGGCTACTACATACTTTAAAACTACAAATTTTAGCGTGCTACTTATTTTAGCAATATTAGCAAAGAGCCTAAAAACGCTAAATTTAATATTTGCTAATAAAAAACACCCAGTCACGTGATCATAAGATGTCGCTGATTAGATGGCTTTCTTCTGCTTGGTCGTCAACGCTACCAGAGGAAGGAGAACCCAGTGGAACAACAGCAGCAGCTTACAGAGAAGTGGAAAAGGTTGTGGAAGCTAATAAGAAAAGGAAAAGACATATCTATTATCATTATGATGATGAAACACGTGCTAAAATTGCCAAGTATTCCTGCAAATGTGGCAATAAAGCAGCAGTACAGAAATTTTCAAAGTAGCTCAGATTTGATGTTACTGAGAGTACTGTAAGGAACATGAAGAAAACATATAGTACCTAGCTAAGCTAAAGAAAGAGAAAGATCCTGCTAGAATCACAAGCCTTGCACATGTAGCTAGGGGGAGGCCACAAATGCTTCTTGAGTATGATCAGGACGTATCTAGATATATTAAAAGCCTAAGAGAAGCAGGAGGCATTGTAAATAGATCTATTGTTATTGCTGCAGCTAAGGGCATTGTGTCTCATAAAAACCCAGTACTCCTGAAGGAACATGGTGACCCAATCTCTATAAGCTCTTCCTGGGCAGAATCATTTCTCCGTCGAATTGGGTATGTTAAGCGTAAAGGCACAAAGGCTGCTCATAAGCTACCTGAAAATTTCCTGAAATAAAGCATGTTTTTCTTGAGAAAGTAAAGAGTGAAGTTGAGACGTGGGCCACTCCACCAGCTCTGATAAGCTACCTGAAAATTTCCTGAAATAAAGCATGTTTTTCTTGAGAAAGTAAAGAGTGAAGTTGAGACGTGGGCCACTCCACCAGCTCTGATACTGAACTGGGACCAGACTGGGTCAAAGCTAGTTCCTGTGAGTGAATAGAAGGCACAAAGCAGGTTCCTATTGTTGGAAAGGAAGACAAAAGAGAAATTACTGTTGTTAAGACTATTACTGCTTCTTGCCATTTGCCTCCTTTCCAAGTCATCTACCAGGGTATGCCACTGAGGTTAAAGAAGCTCTGGAACTAGGATTAGAAATAGCTGATGTAAAAGTTGACCAACACGCTTCTGTTGTAAAGTCACTACATGGAAACTGGCTAATGATGTCATTCACACACCTAAAAGACAATAATGATATTATACTAAAAGGATTTGAAAAAAACTGACATTTTGAGTGTGTTGTAAACATTTTTGATAATTTTTGATAATTCATAAACGCTAACTAAAGTAGCCGCTAACATTGATAGGTTTACAGTATACATCCATAGGGAAACCAATCAAGAGCTTTAGTGGGCCTGAGTTGCAATAAATGCCAGTAATAAGATAAAGGCAAGAATGTCTCCTGAGAAAAAGCTTCACTGCACTCAAAGCAATTTTGTCCACAAAGGCTGCTTTTGGCCTCCTAACCATTGGTTTTGCCTGGTTTTACCATTTTTCATTAAAGAATGCAGAAAGGGCTTGGAAGATTACAAATAATATCTCTTATATGGTATCTATAATTGCTTGCAGAAGTTAGCACCCAATAAGGTCTATATATTCACTATCTGTGGTAGTGCTATATGTAATATATATACCATACCTTCGAGGTCTATATCAGTAATATGAGTCTCGAGGTATCTTTCCGAGGCAAAGCCGAGGGAAGATATTGAGGGACGAGGGTCTCATATTACTGATATACATGTAGACCGAGAAGGTATGGTACATATAATATATTCTATACTTACTGTAAGATCAAATCGCACAGGACTGCCTTTGTGTATTTTATGATTGGTAGTGACAACCGATGGAGTAAATCTGACTAAAAGAGGTCTGCTCTAGTCATTAGAGTGTCCTTTGCTACTTGCAAGAAACTGGCCGCTAAGAACAGAAAGAAACGGCCTAAAGTCGGGCAGCAAAGAGAAAGAGCAGAGGCACTGAGGCAGCCATTTCTTCACCACGTGGCACTATGAATATCATTAAAAACCATGCGAGGTGTATATCGAGGGCTGGGGTGTATATATCAAAGGCAGGGGTGTATATGCGTAATATACTACCTGGCGGGGCCTTTGATCTTACAGTAACTATAGTATATGTTGTACATGTATACTGTACCTCATGATGATTCCATGTGACAGATATTGTTAAATGACATTCTATTGTCCAACCTGCTATTGTGGATAGTCATAATTGAATGTGTTAATGAACAAGGCTGTAATTAACCTCTTAAGTAAGGATGCTTCAATAATTTGGACAGTGTTATGTGGTCCCAAAGTATCTGGAATAGATAGGATTGGTTGTAGTACTGTACATTACATGTACTATACATGTGCAAGGTTTCAACCATTGTTATCATTTCGTGTTTCAAACACAAGCTAGGAGCCATTTTACATAATGTACATGTACCAACCCCTTGAATTTTCACTAATTGTTTATTCCTCTTCTAACTTTATACATGTATCTCTCTCCTCTCCCTCATCAATGCAGTCGGTCTATCCTCCATTATCATCTTGTTGTGTTGATTTATTTGTGGAACAAGATATGGAGAGAATTAAATTATTAACTTCTCATTTAACTGAAGTGGTACGCCTCACTCCTGTTACTATACCTAACCACTAAACATCTCTCTCTCTCACAGGATCATTTATTAATATCATTTGAGCAGGAAATTTTACGTGCAAATGATAAAATACGCAACCCAACATTGTTGAGTAATCACAGTCTTTGCTCCGTGTTGATAGAGAGACTCCTCCCACAGACAAACACAGACGACCAATCAAATTCTCCTGCTGCTCCATCGGATTTTAAAGGAGGTCTGGTTGATGCTACCAAAGATGAGAGGCTATTAACTGGGTATGTACAGGACGTGTGGGACAGGTTTCATAAGGAAGCCTTATTAATAGCTGAGAGACAGAAACTGGAGGTAGAGACACTATGGACTCTACAGACTAACCAATGGAAACAAAGGATTGAAAAGTGTACAGGTAAACGTATTAACTGGATGTACATGTACATGCACATTGTACATTCACTATTACCAAAATGACAAAAGACTACATGTACATGCATGCTGTCTTCAAAATTACATGAAAAATGTTATGGAGAACAATTTAGTCAATTTGTGAAAAATAACTATAAATTTGCAGATTAAATTTTGTGAGTTTTAAAGTTTCCTAATTTAAATTTTCCTGGTTTAGGTTTCCTGTACATGCATCACTGTACTGAGCTGCATGTCTCTAGAATCAAAAGAATTTAGTTTGTGTTATTGCTTGCACACAAACCACTTTCGGTACTGTATTATTTTTTTATACAATGTGTTTTGTTTTTAGGTGAAGTGTTGTCTGTTTCTGAGATACCAGCCAGTCATGTTCCATTCACTCATACTAGAATAATATCAAACTATAAACCACATGCTTGCTAACTATAACATCGACAGTTGCATCATGTTGTTTCATTATACATGATAATATTAATGATGATAATGATTAATAATTACTCTGTTTGTGCTTGACTAAAAGGAAGAAAATATGGTTCTTTTATACCATTCTAACCAACCATAATAGGTAGTTTAGCTAACAACTATTATCCCAAGGCCTCGTTGAATGATAGAAGTTAATTCACATTTGTTACACAATATCACTTACTCCATTATTCCCGACACTTAATTTTTGAAGCACTGCATAATTGAGTCACAACCATTCGTATGTTGCTGTGATCATGTGATGATCGATTTACTTATAGTACATGCACATCTAGTTCCGAAGAATAAATTAGAAGTTCAGCATACACTCTTACCATTAAATTATGCGTAGTCAAAAGGGGGTTGGGTCTGACTTTGTGATCATGAGACGACTTAGGAGGAGTTAATGGTACAAAGAATGTTATGATTTCTACTTTATAATTATGCATAACTTTATTTCAATCTTTTGTGTATTTCAGTGTACATGTACATGTATGTGCATGTAGTTTATATAGACTGATGATGTTTTAGAATAATTATTAATTTTTTAATAAAGGATTTAAATAATTATACTAAATATAAATTATACATAATCATGTCAACTGTGCCCTAACAGTAACTACATGTGCATGTACTCACACACATGCTACACATCCTCTCACAACATGTACGTTATTGTTTCAATTATTATGAGTAGTTTTTATCTCGGTAAAGCTGAGACTATATGCAAGGCCTTTCCAAACATTCCATATAAATCTATACCAGTTTTCAGCTTCAGCTGGATTATGGTAACCACCATTAAGGTGACATTGTTGGCAATTATTAAACCACCATGCAGTGACTAGCACAATGCCTGCTACCCTTGTCATTATCAGAATCTTTTGTAGAGATTTCATTCCACTGTGATTATGATGGTTGCTTCGAGTGTAATCTTTAATCAATCCATCTCCAGCAGTATCAGAGTATCCTCTTGCCGTTAGTACATATTTAGTACTACCGTCACTAATACTGAATTTTGAGTAGTTCACATAATCTAGGTCCACTGTTAGTGTGTTTGATCCTTCTTTAGTAAGATGATGAATTTTGCTCAATCCTAATCACAACTTACCAGTAAGATTATTAAACCCATACTCATAATCTACCCAAGTCAACAGATCCGTCTTGTCTCATCTGAAATACAGTCCATCCACTACCATCAGTGTCCATGTTGCAGAATACCTGTGATCCAACAATAGTATAGGAATGTAAAGTATAATACCCTAAAAATTACTTGGAAATTAAGCTGGTCCATTATCTGGTTTTATGAGGTATACTCTATTCTGTGTGCTTCCCAGTTCTTTCCATGCTTTACAATCAGTTTGCGTTGCACATTCTATGATTAGAAATTATTAGTTAATAGTTGCAAAAATTATTTCACTTCATTACTGTATGCATACTTGGTGTAGCAAGTGCTGGTAGTGGTAACAACTGGAGAAATTGTCTCTTTGTCATCATCAGGACAGTTTCCATTGACAGTATTAATAATAAGAATTATTATCATTATACATCATTTTACTAGCTGACATCTATTCAATATCATTTTACTTGTTATAATAATGTGATAAGATATAGTTTATGTGGTGATTGTTACTTATGTCTACCTCCTTTTATATGAACTGACTTACTGTACCAACTATAGGCAAAATTAGCGGACCATGATGACAACACAATAAGGAACAAATTCTTCTCTACTGATCTTTAAACTAAGTATAAATTCATATTTTATTTATAACAACAGAGTCAGTTTATGTACATGTGTTAGTTTTATCAGATGACATTTGAATAAGCAGTTTAAATTCATGCATAGTTATTGCCATGTTTGATAATTAAGTTACTAGTTAGATATCAGGATAAAACAAAAATTCTTGTAAGTGAATGTGCTCACTGCTCACACCAAAAATACATTTACAACTTGTAGCATCCGATATTCTTCTGTCATCAAAATGTAATAGAAATGTGTTCAAACGTTCTTGCTTTGTGTTAGAAAATGTTACAGTGATTAAAATGGATAATTCTTTCCTAGTTATTTTTTGACAAAATTTGGACAAAAACCCAAAATAGTGCAAGGTCTTGGAACAAATTTTAAGCAACTTTAAAAACAATTAAAATCAACTCAAAATTGATATTTAACAAAAGAAGTAAGGAGGACTTAAATGTATCAGAAAAATTTAAATTGAGAATAGTACGGGGACTTCTCTTTTTGAGGAGTTTTGAGTAACTTTAAAAAAATTGCTCACAAAAAGCTAAGCACTATGCAAAAATCCTGTGCAAAACCATGCGTTTGAAATGTTTAAACTTGCCTAAGCATGATTAGGAACTATATTACATGGTTAAGGTAAGTTTCTTCAACATTTGGTCAAGTTTCCACATTTATTCATATGCACATAATATTATTATTGACTATAGTATATGGCATTTTTGTAGTCAGACAAATTTCTATTGCATGTACAGTTGTAGTGTATACACTAATGTAATATGGGCTGTCTACAATCACTGGACTGGAAAGGTGGAATGGAATAGTGGAATAGCTACTGCAAATATTAATGTGTAGGCATTAGACATAATTTTTGTATAAGAAGTCCCCTAGTTATGTTAGGAGTCCCCTACTTATGTTAGGAGTCCCTAGTAATGTTAGGAGCCCCTAGTTATGTTAGGAGCCCCTAGTTATGTTAGGAGCCCCCAGTCTGTTCTGGTTTCTTTCTGTTTATACTTTACTACTATATAGCCCACTACCCATAACAATTCTTTGTTCCTAATACTGCATCAAATTAATCAAAAATCATTCCAGTATTCCATTCCAGTGTTCCAGTCCACCTTTCCAGTCAAGTGATTGTATACTGTAATATGGCATAATTTGTGTTGTTTCTAAATTTTAAAGGACTTTTCAAGTTTCTTCATTGTTCATTTAGGCCTAGATTTCAATTAAACTTGCTTCAAATTTCCTCCCAAATTTGGCCAAGGACCATTACAAGGAATGATTGAAAATGGCTAGGAAAGAATTATCTCTTGACTACATTTTGTAATCTCTTGACTACATTTTTTGATGAAATTTCCTTATGTGTATTAAGTAATGTGTCTTAAGTATAAAGTTACATTTTTAAACTTTTTCCAATAAAACCCCATTCAAGATATAATGGAGAAGCTCGAAGATTAATGACTTCATAATTACAACAATACAAATACAAATAATAATAATAACAATAATAATAATAATTTTCTAATCGAACACAGTAATTTACAACTAATTTCCCAATTAAATTAGCCATTAAGCTCAGCCCAATTTGTACGTTAGTTTTGAAAGTTTAAATCAAGTCTTTTTAAAAAAATTAATAGTGTCTCTAATAACAACACATTTATGTTTATTAATATGATTATTATC
>NW_003546356.1:235954-240262 GCF_000090795.2 Amphimedon queenslandica | reverse complement strand
CAAGCATTTAATATGCACACGGCATTGATGGCAGCATCATTCAATTGCGCAACATCAGCTGGCAAGCATTAAACTTAATAATGCGCACAAAATTGATGGCAGCATTATGCGCAACATCAGCTGGCAAGCATTTACATATATGTAATGCGCACAGCATTGATGGCAGCATTTACATGCACGATGATCATTATTTATAATATATACAGAATCACTGCTTGAATAATACTACATGTATAATAACAAATTTTAATTTACTCAAAAATTTTTCTAGTCAGGACTTCAAAATTTTTCAGCAGAGCCCTGATCCATAAGGACCTGTTATTTGTAATAAACATGTAGTACAAGCCACATACGAGATCTAGAGTTGATAATGACAGCTTCCTCCCAAACTAACCCTCTGTCCTATATAAATGATAGTCAAACAAATTTGAATCAATGCTGAACTCTAATGAACTGTAAACTTCTTTCACACCCTCTCCCTTTCCATTATAGTAGCAAGTAATCAATATTTACTATCATTTTTTATACCTTGATTAATCTCACTTCCTAAATGCAGTTAGATCTCTTCATACTGACCAATACTGGGTGGATATGCACCAATGGTTTTCAGACAACTCACACATCACTCACATTGCACATGCAGTGAAATACAAGTCACATTAAACAACCAATGTTTTTAAGATGATGGACCTCCCATACACCAACCCACTTCCATCAACAATCAATGCTTAAGAAATAATAATAGATTTAACTGCTTGGAAATGATTAGTACCAACATCCTTCAAATAACAAAACAAGTGTATTAGTATCACAAGGAATGCCATGTAACTCCTGGGTACCATATCTAGCCTAGCCAACAAAAGTAGGAGTAAGTGAATATGAACATATTGTTGTACCTAATATTGCAGATAATGTAATTATCTCTGTCTCAGTAGCCCACACATAATTTCTATACATTTTGGACTTATTTAAGTAATTTTTATATGCTTGAATATCTGGTTGCACTTAATGTACTATTAAACAATTCTTCAAAGTTTGGCATATTACTAAAAATTGCTTTATGCAATTCGTTTTGGTGAGAAATTGACCCAGTAATGAGATATGAAAGGGCATAAAATAAACAGTTCCCATCACCAGGGACATCAAGAGTACTATTAGGAACTCTTTCATCTGACATTGGTGTTGTTAGACTATCAGGTAAGATTCTAGCAGCTGTGACAAATTTCAGATTTAAAATCTCACACCACCGTCGTTGAAATTCTTCATTACCAGGGTAATAAACATAATCCCTTTGTCTCCTCACAATATCTGGGTTGGGAGGCTCCTCATAAGTAAAGATGACATCTTTTTTTGGATTAATGTATAGACCTAATATTATGCAGCAATTTAATTTTGCGTTTTCAATAAATTTTGAATATTTTCTAATTTTGTGAATTAAAATTATGCGATTTGGCCACATTTATGACCACGCCCACTTATATGCCACATGTACGTGAAGATCGTTGATTAATTTTGTAACAATTGATAGCTCTGTGTGACGGCATCATATCTACAAGGAAAACTGGGATCCTGTCATAGACAAAGTACTAGAATGTCACAAAGAAGCAAGCAACTCTCATGATCCTTAGGCAGTTGCCATAATGAAAGGTGTGGATGTCGCCGGACATGTACCAAAAAAGATCTTGGCAGCTTGCTCGCTATTTCTTGACAAAGAAGATGCCATTATAATTTGTACGATTACAGGAGAAAGATGCCGTTCATCAAATTTGCCACAGGAGGCTTGAAAGTTCCTTGTAAGTTGACTTTTTGAGGAAAATCAAAGGACGTTGACAAAGTCAAGAAATTATTGTCGTCCAGTAACTGTGAAGAGTACTAGTAAATCTGGTGTGATTTTTCCACCAAAGAAGAAATTAAAATTAAAAATTAACAGTGATATCAACACACAACTAAATTAGTTGCCTGCACTTAGTCATTGTGATGTACAGCTGTTAAGTGAAGATGACAAAAGGATCATAATGGATGGGAAATGGCTTAGTGATATTCACATAAACACTGCTCAACGATTACTAAAGAAACAGTTCCCAAACCTCTCAGGATTATTTTCAACTCTGATTCTTCCAAATGTAAAAGATCCCATTCCTTCTGGTACAAGAGCACTTCAGATTCTTCATATCAAAACCAACCACTGGATTGTTACTTCCACACTAGACTGTCTACTAGGTGAAGTGAAGTTGCTTGAATCAATGTACAGATCTATTGATGTTTCGACAATGAATTTGTTACGTCAAGTATTTGGAGGAGGTATTTCAGTGACCTTGGAAGTACCTTAATTACAAAAAGGAAGTTCTGAATGTGGTGTGTTCGCAATTGCCACTTGCACTGCATTGGCTCATGGAATAACTCCAAAATTCAATCAAAAGAGAATGAGACATTACTTACTCCATTGTTTTGAGAAGCAGCTTTCACATTATAATTATCATTAATGCTAATATTTAAGTTGTTCGTCAATTCTTGGTTCATTTATTATTATTATTATTGTAATTATTAATAATCAATCAATTTATTATAAGAAAACAACATTTATCTTAAGTTACTAGTAATTGCATCTATAATTCCAGCCTTTTAAATCCATTGATTGCAAGTTGAGGACGGTCTTGAACTGAATTAAAAGTAGATATAATCCAACCAGCACTTCTGTCTTTGACAGCAGCAGCTGAAACGTCAACTTGGACATGCAGTTGATGATTTTAAATGCTCAAAGAATGGTAACCATAACAAATAGCTTCAATAAGATTGCAGAATGTTCACTTTTTAAGGACAAAATGTGACTATAATTGACTAAAGGTACCTTATGGCCGATTTTTAAATTCATCATTATAATGAAATATAACAACCTGTGAGTGCTCTGTTAGCCAACAAATGTTTCTAAAAGTTACATAGTAACTTTTTCCATCCTCTGGATTAATTTTATGATAAATGGAGCTCAGGAAGTTGGATTTTTAAGGCTATAAACACCAATTTTCCTATCCGCCATAAGGTACGTTTTGTCAATTATGGTCACAAATATTCCTATTATGTCTGAAGCGGTAAACTTGTCTTCAGTACTTTCAGAAATTGAAGATAATGATGTAGCAATTCACAGACTGATTGGAGGAAAGAAACATCAAGAGTAACAATTGAAGGTGATGCTAACTGTTGTTTTACCGCTGTAGCATTTGTACTAATGGAACTCTGTGCTGGGACTACCAACACTTTCATTGATAACCATTATTCAGAAAAAATTGGAGCTGATTGGAAGGATGAAATGCAAGTGGAACTAGCTAGTATCTTAAGGGAAGGAGCCGTAGAGGAGTGGCTTTCAAAGAAAGATTAATATCAAATTTTTATTGATCATCAGAGTTGGAGGAAAAAGTAGAAAAGTTTAGAGATACTGGATTTTTACATAGTGAACTACAAAACACAACAGTTTTTGTTGTTTCCACAATGAAAGACATGCCTTATATAAGGGTTGATCTACTGAAAATTGCTATTGAGCATCCCTTGTACATTGCTTATAGCCAACATGGTGTTAGTCATTATGATGGCATAACAGTTAATTCGCAAAGAGATCAAGAAGACCGGTATTGTAGGTGTGGAGTGAATGACGACAAAGTAGTAGTGCCAAATTGCACCAGTAGTCCAACAAGTAAATATCAGTGTAGATGCCCAGCTTCAGCAGTAGCTCAGTATGCACCCCCATATGTAGTTGCCAAAACTGCAGTAGTTCTTTTCCCACAAAGTCAGCAGCTTCATCCACTACATGAAAACGTCTGCGAGACAAGTATTGAAGCCTGCAGTATAAAAGTTCTGAATTCATTAGTCTGAAAGAATGGAATGTTAAAGGAGAAGAAAGGTCTCAATTTGAAACTTTTCTAGTGCATTTAGTAGACAGCATTCATGCATGGAATTTTTAGTTTAATGAAAGTGACATGATGTTGGCACTGATCATAGTGTCATTCAAACATGATGCCTTATTTTATGTTACCACACACTATTGCAGTGTTGTAGACAGTATTTTGATTGCACTGGTTGAAACTACACCCCTTAGTTTTGTGACACATTATCAGTGCTAATAATAGGTGTTAGTGAAACATAACATTTTCTGTTACTACACCCTACTGCAGTGTTGCTATTGGATCTTACTTGAAATAGTTAAATCTACACTTCAAAAATTGGAACATCCTATTTAAGTGCTTCATGACACATTAGCAGTGCTAGTCATGAGTGTTACTGAAATGTAACACCAGATTTTTTCTTTCTACATCCTAC
>NW_003546356.1:231136-235195 GCF_000090795.2 Amphimedon queenslandica | reverse complement strand
AGGATATTAGTAGGAGTTGCAAGATTATAATTCATGTGTGATCTTGCCTGGCAAAATCTTGCGAAATCTTAACTGAGATTTTTTATGATTTTTATGCATAGGGGAAGCTGCATGATTTCATAAGATCACATTTGAAAAAAAAAAAGATAAGATCATGCATAGTATGAATATCTTGTAAGATTATACAATATCACATTGTTATAATTTGGGTAAGATATCATAAGATCATGTGTACATTTAACTTAAATGATCTTGTCTGATTTTGTGAGAAATATTGGATTATTTCATATGCAAGAAAAGACAAAATCTTGTGTTTATTGTAAATCATGTAAGATCATTCAATATCACATTATTATTACTTTATAAGGTGAGATCTCACAAGATCATGTGTACAATTAACTTAAACGATTTTGTGAGAAGTATTGTCTAAATTTTTACATGCAAGAAAACAAGACTTAGTGTTTATGTAAATCATGTAAGATCATGCAATAGCACATCATTATTATAATGCTAACATCCAATAAGGTCATGTGTAGATTCAAATGAAGTGATCTTGTGTGACTTTGTAACAAATTATTGTCTCATTTCATATGCAAAAAAAGACAAGATTTGTGTTCATGTCAATCATGTAAAATTATGCAATAACACATTTTTACAATGTTAAGATCCCATAAGATCATGTGTACATTTAACTTGAGTGATCTTGTCTGACTTTGTAAATATTGTATTCAAGAAAAGATAGATCTTGCATAGTCTGCAAACTATGTAAGATCAGACAACTATTTGTAGTAAGATTTCATTACATCACGTTCCATGATCCTGAGAGATGTAGCAACAACTCTAAAAGAAAATATGGGATCCTGAGTATGCAAAGAGCATTATGTAACACATGTACTCACGATCATAACTAAGTCATACAAGTATTTTTCAAGTGCTATATTAAATTAAAGCAAATGCTTAATACATTCAGATTGAAACTTTTTGAAAATTATACTATAGTATATTTGTATGATATCTGATACTAAACAGGTCTATGTACGAAAATATAGACCTGAGGTGGGTGTCCAAGGATGTAATATAGCCCAAGGGCCGCAGGCCTGAGGACTATATCACATCCGAAGACACGCACCAAAGGTTAATGTCTTTTGTATACAGACCGGTTTTAGTATGTTATATAAGATTTATTTTATAATGATGACAGCATTTCCTAATGGCAGGTATATATGCAAAAATATAAAACCAACAACATCAAACGATGATGTCATATTTATGATATATATATATATATATATGTGATAATAATTGACAAAAGGTACCTCATGGCAGATTTTAAAATTCATCATTATAATGAAAAATATCAACCTGTGGGTGCTCTGTTGCACATCTATTGTAATTAAAAGTTACATAGTAACTTTTTGCATCCTGTCGAGTCATTTTATGATAAATCGAGCTGAGGAAGTTAGATTTTCTTGGCTTTTTAAGACGAATTTCACTACCCTCCATAAGGTACCTTTTGTCAGTAATGGTCACATATATATATATTGCATGAACATAATAATAATAGCATTATCAATACTGTTCATAAATATTAGGTAATTTTACCAGATAGAAGTTTGTTCATTTATTGCGTCTTAACAATGGTACAGTTAGCCACTGTATTCAGCAATATTCATAGATGACAACACCTGCCATTATCTGGTCCAACGCCTCACTTTCGCTTTCCATAGGGGAAAGGCGGCCCTAATGATGGACACCCTACCATCTTCATCTTTTTAGCTATTATTTTTTTTGTTATTGTTATTTTTGTTACTGTTATTGTTATGATTATTATTATTGTATGCAAAACCCTAATAAACACAATAAGAGGGAAATGAATGATGAAAACATAAATGAATGATTATACTGATAAACAGAAAATAATATAGCAATAATAAGTGACATGCTGCAAAACAATTATAATTAGAAATTATGTACACATAAAATCGGTAATAAAAAAAGCACACAATGACAGATAATAAGGAAAACGATGACAGAAAACAAATCAAAAAAAAACCAAACTGAAAAGAAAAAACAAAAGGAACAAGGAGAGAAAGAACAAACAAAAGGGAAAGAAGGGACAAACAAAAACAAAAGGAAAAGAGACAAGAAAAAAGAAAGAAAAGGAAAAAGGGAGAGAGAGTTAAAAGGAACAATCAAGAAACGTGGGACCTGGGGGAGTCCGGGCAATCCAAGCCAAAGCATTAGAACGCCATAGAGATACAGAGAGATGTTGCAAACAAGATGTTGCAAACAATGGTGGATGGAACCAGACCCTATGTGCTGCCTCTGATGACAAATGAAGGCCTTGAAGAAGGAGACAGCCTCAGAGCTCCACCCTTCTATGGTCTCCACTACCAGGGGATGGAAAGAAAGAGACACCCACTGATTGGAAGGCAAGCAAGTGGAGGGAACACTTCCTAATCTCCATGGAGGTGATGGCATGACCTTGGACTGAGGCAGAGGTGACAGCTACGTCCAGAGTCGTGGGTCTCCCTTGACACCGGTTGAGGAGGAAAATGTCTACCAGACAAGAAGATCTGCCTGGAATGAGGGAAGGTACCTCCTTACTGGGACCCAACGCGGCCGAAGAAATGGATTGTATGATGACCCAACGTGGCCAAAAAAGAAATGGATTGCATGATGTTCATCAAGGAATCATGACGATGGATCCTGTCTTCATTGCCACCACATGATACGTGATGGTCACCAAAAATGTCAGCTGGAGTAGAACTTATGAGACAGCAGAGTTCTCAAGATACAGAGGAACCCGCAACCAATACTTGAGACAGCACTCAATATCAGTGAATCGAAGTCCAAGAAAGGATGAAAGAACTGCTTGCAGCCAGGCCCCTGCATGAGGTATTTAGGAGGACAGGAGAAGGGCTTAGGATCTGTTTGCAGGAGAAGACGTCCGAAGGGACTCAAAACTGTGGGATTAAATGGCATTGGAGGAGTGCTGCTTGAGAGGGCAATCATTGTCCTGGATGAAAGCCCAGTTACACCTTCCACACAGGGAAGACAGGTCAGAAATTGAGGTAGAAAGGTCTGGCAGGGGAGGATGGAACCCAAAATACGCTCAACAATGGAGGAAGACTCACTTACTGAGCTGATGTAAGCAGCTGATGCATAATGAGAGACACATGTAACTCCAACCCCACCCAAACCAACTGGCAGAAAAGCTTTGTCCCAGGACAAGTAAGAAAGAAAACTTGCCATGACACCCAATCGAGTCATACAACTGAGAATCAAAGCGAGTGATGGCTTCAGAAATAACTGCAGCGGTTGACAGAGAAGGCTCTTTTAGGAGACAAACTAGACCGGAGGAGAGAGTGGCTCATCTGGGCATTTTTGAGCTCATGGAGAAAATCTAGGTTGGTTTTGACCTCTTGGACCCTCAAAGGAGTGCTTCATTACAGAAATGATGGTCACCAATTGGGCAACCCAATTAAGTGGACCCTCCCCTAGCAGTGGAGATTTCAGCAGGGAGGGGACTCATAAAGGATGGACAATTGACAAAAGAATCATCAGCTGGAATAACCAGGAGGGACTTAGAGCGGTTCAAGGACAGTCCAATGGAGAGACTCTCAGCCTCAATGATGTCCAGAGCTTTACAGAGATCATTGGGACTACCACAGAAGGTACCATCATCAAGGTACCATGAGTTAATCAAAAGGGAGGGCAGGTGGTTAGAAATCTTAACAAAAAACGGGTGGAGAGCAAAAGCAAAGCATAACGGCCGAAAAGGGTCCCCTTGCTGGAACTGAGTGTTTGTGAGTTACCTAAATGAAGACGGAGTCTGGTAGCAACATTCCATCCAGGTGGAAAATTGGGGGAGAACTTCTCTGATGGAAACTAACATATGCCTATGGTCTACACTGTTGAAGGCATTGGTGAAGTTGACAAGCAAGATACATTTCAGGTGGGAGAAATGGAAGGGTTGGACTGATCGCGTGAACGATGGCTTCAGCTCCATTGGGAACAACTACACCTACCTGTAATGGAGAAACAATATCAGGAATA
>NW_003546356.1:227977-229643 GCF_000090795.2 Amphimedon queenslandica | reverse complement strand
GTTTTTTGGTAGTTATATAAGTAATTATAATGGCTACAATTGAAAAATCAATGCTGGTGTCTATTTCAATTATAAATTGTCAAACAATTGAATGTTGTGCACAGAATTCAAGAACAACCAAACAAGGCTGACCAGATTATGCCAATATCCTTGTTCATGTAGGTTGCAATGATTTAATGAAGGCAATGGTGCCAATAGGTAAACATTGAGCTAGCTTACACATTTTTTCCCCAGATGACACATCTTTTTAAGAACAATATCTACTACAAAATTTCCTAACCATGTCACGATAGTTGTATGTAATGAAAGAGAAATTATTAACAAGTAGCCTATCAACAATCCTAACTTCATGAGATACTCTGCTGCTGAGTTTTTTTAATGCTTTAAAATATGGTGCTGTAAGGCTATTTGATTTAATGTTACCAACAGCATATCTATGAAGTAATTTAGTCATGGTAGAATGAGAATGTCTCGTAGTATTTAAAAAGTGCAAACAAGCATGTGACTCATTTTCTTCCATTTCATGATAAATCTGTTGCAGAGAAAGCTTAATGTGCAAAGTGTGAGCTGATCTGCTACTTTGCAGGTGGAATAAATAGCTTGTGCATTAATGTTTGTGCATTAATAGTGCAGCTATTCCTTTCACATAGATCTGGTAAAACGGTGTAAAAATCAATCAACATTTCTTCCACTACTTCACATTCAATCAATAAATTATTCTTCTTCAATAAAATATGCATTGCACACACAAAAAGAGAAAAGTGGTGGCAATGTAAAGGAGGTAGGACAGCATAACATACATAGGCGTAGGCAGGGTCGGGCATATAGGGGCAATGCCCGACCTGACTCTGTGAGCTGACCTGTGGGCAAGGGCAGAAGCTTGGGCAAGGTGGTTGGGCAAGACTGAGTGTCACTGTGTGTGAGACTGTCAGACTATCATTACCACAGGTGTAATTGGACACTGGAACTATACTGTCAGTCTGTGACTGTCACTTAGCCTAAGGAGAAAGGAAGAAGCTGAGAGAGCCAGAGCTCTAGCAGCAGCCATTTTATTCAAGTTATGAATTATGATATCAAGTTAATTATCACTATACGCCCAAGTTAATTATTGAATGGCGAGCAAACGTCAATCTTCCATGCTGTTTGCACCTATTTTTTAGATATAGAAAGAGATTTGTCTTCCAAGCTCTGGGACTGCTTAAACGAGGTAGTCATCAAGTTTGCTGTCTCTCACAATAACTCCAGTGATCATCCTCCTCATCCTCTGAGTCGAGTTTCCTCATTTTTTTGTTAACTGGCTTTTTCAAAGCCACCATATCACGAAAAATTTCTTCTACCTGATTACGATAAAACAATAATAATTGCATGCATGATGCATGTTAGATAGTGCGAAATCTCCATATTTCGGGCGGCAAAAAGAGGTGTGGCCAAAATTTTGGCGCACTTCGCGCGCCAACCATTTTCTCCTTGCCCGACCTTCTTTCCTAGTCTGCCTACGCCCATGCAGTGTAAAAAAGAGGAAGAGGATATAATAAAGCCATAATCTAACTTCACTGGCTTTCCAGTAAGACAGATAATTCATTATGGAACATGGAGATCTCATGACTTCTCTTGATGGCATTTTTCCTTAATGTGGCATCTACTTATGTAAGTCTCTTCTTATGGA
>NW_003546356.1:224139-227967 GCF_000090795.2 Amphimedon queenslandica | reverse complement strand
GGTACATCAACTAGATGTAAATGCCCATGCAATACAGAATTACCCTTTATCCCTTCCACGATTTCACCTCTACTTAGACCTTCAGTTAGAGCTCTTTGAATTCCCTCTAATTTTGCAAACTATACAAAGAACCTGGTTGGTGTAAATGGCAATTGTTTTATGCACTCCTCGTAGTAGGCAGGTTGGACAGCCATTCTCACCATTAAACAGATCATATTTAGGACTTTAGCTTTACCTACAAAGTCAAAAACACCAAAAAGAAGTTTAACACAGGAAATATGCTTCTTTCCTTCGCAATCTTAATGTCAAAACCAATTAAATTTAATCTTTTAATATCATTTAGAACAGACTTAACAAGTTGCTGGCATCTGGTTTTAATTTTCCCACCCAAAGACCACAAAATATTGTCACAAAACCTAATATGGGGAGGTATGTTGACTATTTCCAGATATATAGGCCACATGGAAAGTCTACATGACTTAAACAAGGCCACACCATCAGCATTCAATGCAACACCCAAATGTCCTTAGTGGAAAAGAATCCTCTGCTGTGACTCGAAATGGTTGATTTATTCAAATGAGAATAAAAAAAAGCACATGAAATGTCATTGCAATAATCTATAAATTAAAATGAAGTCTGTGTTAAGGCAATATAGGCAAACAGAAACTTATGTTTAAGTATATTTTGTAGTTGTGGTTTAATACCCATCTGAATAAAATCATTTGGTTCCCCAGTATGTTGACTACATTGCAAATAGGAACAGGAACTATTATATACCTTCTTTTGACAATTTGAGCAGTTTTCAGACTTGTGTCTCAGTCACTGAAACTCTAAGAAGAAATTCCTCAGGCTGTAAATACTGCTAGGTAGTTAATTTTTCTCCGGACACTGCAGTTTCAAAAATTTCAGAATTTTACTGACAGCAGTAAATGGCACTTGACATCTTGTCTTTAGGTACATGATGGCACAATAAGCAACACAAACTGATATATTTCATTTGGGATAGAGTGATGAAAACAAATCTTCATATGCTTAATGGCTATGTTGATCAGTGAAGTTAAAATCAGCAAAGTCCAACAAATCTTCACTTAAAGTACTGCCATCTCCTTCACTGATATAACTTATGCTTCAGTGGGAGTGTCATGACATACAAATGCATCTTCATCTGTTGTACAATCTATGGGTACTTCATCAATCACACTATGATCACTATAACCTACATTGGCTTCATGACTACCAATAGAATCATTGCCATCATCTTTATCATCATTACAATAAATTGACTCATTTCCAATCCCTTCTTCTCCAAAGCAGTATCAAAAAATTGTCAATTTTAAATAATGTGTCAATCATAATTAGTGTAAAGCTAACTAGTCATTTTGATTGAGATATAGATCATAAAACCACATATGTCTAATTACCAAGTAAACCTTGCTTTTCTTATTCTCCACATTGTAGTTTTAAGTACTTTCCTTCTGGTGTGATGTAAATATGATTTGTTTGGTCCTCATTTAATAGTGGTCCTCTCTTATAACTTGGTTGCTGCAGTAGACATTTTATCATAGGTGAGGTGTGCTTGTAGGTCCATTCACGCATGCGCTATACAATCACCACGTGGTCAGTCAGGTTTCTCTCTTTGACTGTCAGCAGTAGCTTTTATTTTGGCACGAAATAAAATTGCGACTTCGCTGACTGAACTAAAATCTTTCCAAACATGTCTTCTCACGAGATTGACTCAAGTAGTGCTGATAAAACTGTAGGTAATAAAACCGAAGTCGAAGAAGTTGTACTGCCACCTCCACGGAAGACGAAAAAACGGCAGCTACCCCACTATTTTTAGGAAAACTTAGTGGAGCCACCTAAGAAATATTCATCAAAAAATATCATTAATTTAGCTGATTCATATTTTAAATAGTATAATAGAAAAGATAAAGGTGAAGGCACTGAACCAGACGGGTAAAGTTTTCCTCCCAGTAATAAAAAACATCAAAAATATTAAAGAAAAATTTGTCATTGTTAATGTCATTTCACTGACAGTGAAAATAAATACGTCATGATGTGGAACAATAAAAGTAAGCAATCAAATGACTCTAAGAAAGACTGTGACAACTTCAGGAAAGTCCTTCAAAAACAGAAATATCACCAGGACCAATACTACTCTTTTGTCAAATGGAGTAAGTTCGTATAGCATTACAGTAACTGTTACCATGCATAATTACACCAGTTCGCAAATTTTATGCAAAACCTTAAGTGTCATGGTTCTGCAATTGCACGACTAAGTGATACTGTGATAGTCCATTGCCAATAGGAACGATGTTAATGATAGTATTGTAGTGTTGTGTTGGTAAGGAAAATAGCTACAATTGTAGTTTTGGAGAATAAAATTTTGCTGTATTTGTGGTTTCATTTTTTGTTTTATTTATTAGAGTAGGTTGGGTTTTGATTGCTATTTTTTTTGTTTGCAAATTGCGAGCCTGGAATACATTTCGCAATGAAAAGAATCGTAATTAATTGTAATTGATAAATGCCACGCCTATAATAATTAATATGTGCCACAAGTATCCATCATTCTTGCTGCACGTGTTAACTCATTCACAGCATCATGAGAGGTATCCTGTGCTATTTTAAGCTCAAATTACCTTATCTAGTCAAGTCCCAATGCCACTTGACATCTTGAAGGAAGTTAATTAAGCTGTGGCAGTAGCTTTAGATGACAAAAGTGGGAAACAAGACAATCAGTTAACTTGTGAGAGGGGCTAGCTATGTCATGAATTAAATGTATTATCATTTATTATTCACAAATTTGTGTGTGGTACTGCGCATGCTCAATACTTATTATTGATTTTGAGAAGTTTTTAGACAGTTGTCAAAGTGAAGTACAGATTGTGTCCAAGAAGTGTTGCCCTAAAAATACAGTCTTCTATTAGATATTTCACTGCATCTGGTCGAACGGAGCTGGATAGAAGCTTTCTATTGCTAAATACCAGCCAATTGATAGGGATCCTTTGACGAGCATGTCAGTTTTGATACTGCTGAGCACAGAGACAGACCAACCGTTACTTAGATAGCTGACTTACACGGAATTGGTATTGTGAGTAGTTGGTTTGATAGTAGCAGTAATACAGAATAGTGTTGTCCCTTTTTTTATGATACTTAACTGACGCGTGTATACATACATTTTGTTATTTGGGGCGCGGTCTGAAACAAGATGGCAGCTGAACTTGCTCACAAGAAGAGTGTCAGATCAGGACACAGAGGCACAGTAACTAGAAAGGTTACTGAGTTAGAGACAGCTCTGGGTGCTACTCCCATAGACCTGGAGCAACTGAGGGCGGCTCTTGCAGAGAAAGTGGCTGTACTCAAGGACCTTGATGAAAGCATCTTAGCCCTCTTAGAGGCTGAGGCTGAAATAGAAACAGACATTGAAGGTGCAGAAGATGTCAGGGATACCTTGAGGTCAGCTCTCTACAAGATAGACAAGGCCATTGGCCCATCTTCAGGTGCTCCTAGAGGTGTTTCTCCAACAGTTGGAGACACACCCTCTGAATCTGTCGCCACAAAAATCAAACTACCAGAGTTGACTTTAACTCCTTTTGATGGTGACTATACCAAATGGAAAACATTTTGGGACTTATTTGAGTCAGCAATACACAACAGACGGGATCTATCTGATATCAATAAGTTTACTTATTTGAGATCCTTATTGATACGATCAGCCAAGGAGGCTGTAGCAGGTCTATCGCTAACTTCTACTAATTATCAAGAAGCGATAAATATACTCAAGAAGAGGTTTGGGGATGAGTCACAGATTATAACAAAGCATATGGA
>NW_003546356.1:221336-223605 GCF_000090795.2 Amphimedon queenslandica | reverse complement strand
TGAGCCTAGTTTATGCAAGAATGTCGTGTTAATAGAGCCTAAGAAACAAATTTTGAAGGGTCCTGGTTATTGCTTTAATTGTTTACGTAAGGAACATTGTGTACGAGATTGCAGAGCACCACCCAAGTGTACTGAGTGTAAAAGTAAACACCACCCTAGTATATGTCTCAAGGCTGTCAAGAATGAGAGCTCAAAAGAGACATTGAATCTTTAAGTGAATGTGTCTAATCTTAACCCAGAGGCCCCTCTTTTTACTTCTTTGAGCTCCACTTCTCAAGCAGAAGAGAATGACACAGTCTTGTTACAAACAGATCAAGTGACAGCATTTAGTCCCTCGAATTCAGCTCACTGTAGGGAAGCCAAAGTTATCCTTGACAGTGGCAGTCAGAGATCTTATGTCTCGCAAGACCTGAAGAAAGAGAAGGCACTTAAGGTGAAAATCAAGAAGAGTATGTCCGTTGCAGCCTTTGGTTCAACTACACAGAGAGAGGAAGAATATGATACAGTAGAGATTTGTTTACAAACAGAAGAAGGATCTATAACCCTACGATTATTAGCAGTTACCCTCATCTGTGGTCCCATACCAGCAGCACCTATTGAGATTTCTAAATGCTATTATGAGCATCTAAGTAACTTAGACTTTGCTGTACCAGATGAAGGAGAACCACAGATATTGATTGGCCTGGATTACTATTGGTCTGTTGTCTCCGGTGAGGTTATTTAAGCTAATTCTGGTCCGTGAGCATTATACACTAAGTTTGGATGGGTTTTGTCTGGTCCCATGTCTGGCATAATGCATGATTCTTCAGCTGCTCTTGTTACACATGTACTTAAGGTAGAGACAGGTCCCACTAATAGAGAGATTAATAAGAGGCTCCAGTCCTTCTCAGATTTGGAATCTCTAGGGATAGTCAATACCGAGGAGGCAGTATATGAGCAGTTGAGTTCACTCATATCACTTTGTAATGGTCGTTATAAGTTGTCTTTGCCTTGGAAAGATCGATGTGCTTCTGTACCAGACAATTTGTCACTTAGTAAGAGAAGATTACTTAGCCTTTTGAAGCCGTTGAGGAAGACTCCAGATTTGCTGATTGAATATGATCGTGTCATCCAGCATCAAAAACAGATGGGTATTGTTGAGCTGATAGAAGATCCCTCACATCAGGATGGCAACCAAATGCACTACTTACCTCATCATGCTATCATCAGAAAGAATAGGGAAACATGCAAGGTGCGTACATTATGATGCGTCAGCTAGTGAGAGTGGTCCTTCTCTTAATGCTTGCCTACACACCAGACCCAAATTTAATCAAAAGATAATGGAAATCATGTTGAAGTTCCATGTGCATAAAGTAGCTTTAGCTGCTGACATAGAAAAGGCTTTTTTAATGATAACAATTGATAAAAGGGATAGAGATGTTATACAATTTTTATGAATAAATGATTTGTACAAGGACCCACCTTTTTTTATAGTCTTAAGATTATATTTCAGAAGGCTCAGTCTCACATATCAACTGTGTTTGGCCAGTTTTCTTAACTTACAGCTAATTTGTAGTTAAATAACTAATTTTGATAACTTTTGGTCCGCCCATCCACCCACTTGCCTCACTATATAAGCCCCTGCTTCAGCCATCTTCCTTGGCCTTTTTCTTAGCTCTCTTACAGAAGCACATGCAAATATGTCTCTAAGAGACTTCTTGGATAAAGTTAAAGGTTTAGACAGCGGACTTTCTGACTTAACAACAGATGTTGAATACTTGAAAAAGAAGGACCAAGCTTAATGTGAGTTAAAGGTTGGAAATCGCCGTAGCCGTTCTAGAACTCCTCACTCCAGATCTGGTGAGCGAGCAGGACAACATTCTGGGGAGCGACGCTCCCATGCCAACAGAACTGAATCATACCTGTCGGAGGACGAGGAAGATTTCAAGCAACTTATGGAGGTCACGGAAGAGACTCACCGTCTTCTCACTGACTCTTGCACGTGGGGCATGTCAATTGAGACTAGGAAGTGTACCAGAAATCATTTCAAGCTTCCTAAGGTGGATACAACCAGATCCCCGAGACTGGACTCAGTAATGAAAACTGTTGCTCCTTAGTCTGCACAGAGTGCAGATAAAGAACTGGCCAGACTCCAGACGTTCATCTTGGATGCTCTGGCTCCCCTCACTGCCATCCTAGAAGGTGCTAAGGAGATGACAGTACAAGACATAAAAGAGGCACTAATGACAGCATCAATCCTGATTGGTAATGCTAATGCCAAGTTAACACA
>NW_003546356.1:218100-219842 GCF_000090795.2 Amphimedon queenslandica | reverse complement strand
ATTTCCAGAAGCAACAGATGCCTTTCTCCAGGATTGGACAACAGTGTAAGGCTTTGCCAACCCACCTTGGAACCTGGTACAGAGGGTGCTAACGAAAGCACAGACTCAAGGGGCAGAAGTAATTCTGGTAGCCCCAGTATGGAAATCCCAACCATGGTATCCCCTCCTACTGTCACTACTAGTACTGGCCACGCCTGCTACCCATGCAGGACATGACAATAGAGTCAGTTCCGATAATGCCCCAACTAGCTGTGTGGAGCATCTCAGGGAAAGACTCAATGAACAAGGTCTTTCAAGCCAAGCTACAGACCTCATCCTCAGTTCATGGAGGACAAAAACAAATAAGTCATATGACTCATTATTCGGGTGATGGAATCGCTGTTGTACTAAATGGGGTTCCAATCCTTTTCAGGACCTCTAAGTGAGGTCGCTAATTTTTTAGGAGCGGTCTATAGAATAGCCGTCATTAATGACCAGAATAGCTAGGAAGAAGCTACAAACAACACAGTTGATATGTGAGACTGAGCCTTCTGAAATATGATTGTCAGAATGGCTAAGGCCACAAAGTGGCTGTAAGCTATTCTAGATTATATGAAGAAGGTGAAGTCGATCATATTAACTATCCACACCCACCCTCCCAATGGAAGAGGAGGAGCTACTCAAAGGCCAAGAAAGATGGCTGAAGCCGAGGCTTATATAATGAGGCAAGTTGGCAGATGGGCAGACCAAAAGTTATTAAAAATTGTTATTTAACTACAAATTAGCTGTAAGTTAAGAAAACTGGCCAAACACAGTTGATATGATCGACTTCACCTTCTTCATGTAATCTAGAATAGCTTGCAGCCACTTCGTGGCCTTAGCCATTCTGACAATTCAGACGTGTAGTTTTCGGTGTCAACTCCAGCCTCTTTTTGCTCAATGCTACAATCAAATTTCATTTAGAAAGTCTCATTGAATCTAATTGAAAGCTAGTCAATATGCTTCTTAGATCCTTTTATGTAGACGATTTGGTTACTGGAGCCAAAACAGAAGAAGAGGCATTTTTACTTTATTCTGATGCTAAGGACTTGATGAAGAAAGGTGGCTTTAACTTATGTAAATTTTGTTAAAATAGTGAGGTCTTGCAAAAGAAATTTGATTTACTAGAAAGGAGAGTTTCAGGTCCTAGCATAGTTGATAGTGAGGAGAAGACATATACCAAAGCCTACTTCAGAACTCTCAGAAAAGCTCTGAGTGAGAAAAGAAGATTTTGGGGGTTTTGTGGAATGTTATTTCGGATGATATGGTTTTGGATACTTGTAATATTTTTGACAAGGCAAATGAGTCAGAGCCATCAAAGAGGCACATTGTTAGCCTTGCTGGCAGGTTCTATGACCCATTTGGGCTCGCTGCACATGTTATTATTAAATTTAAAGTCCTGGTTCAAGAACTTTGTCGTGCAAAAGTACAGTGGGATGAGAATCTCACTGGTAAGTTGTTAGAGAGGTGGCAATTGCTTGTGAAAAAGTTTGGATGTTGCCAGCCTATCAGAATTCCACGGTGCTACACTCAGTCGTTAGATGATGTAGAGAATTTTCAACTAGTGGGATTTTGTGATGCATCATCTGTGGCATATGCTGCAGTAGTATATTTAAGAATGAGAAGTGGTGAAATGGCTATCACTAGACTATTTGCTTCCAAGTCTAGAGTAGCTCAAATACAGGCCCAGACTATACACCGGTTAGAATTATTGGGAGCTCTCC
>NW_003546356.1:197009-218021 GCF_000090795.2 Amphimedon queenslandica | reverse complement strand
TCATTGTTGATAGTGCTTATTTATAAATTATCGAAAAGAGTAATTGATGGAAGTACTAAGTCACAAACCTTGATTGAGGCTGAACAACTCTGGCTGTTAGAAGTGCAAGATGCACTGGTAATAAGATACGATTTTCAAATCCTTAAAGAAACAGTTGGATTTGTTCTCTGATGAAAGGGGTATTTTTGGAGGTGTGGTGGAAGAATCAGTAATTCTGACTTCTCCTATGCCACCAAACATCCAATAGTACTGCCTAGAGAGCACCCTTATACCTTGCTCACCATTAAAGCAGCTCATGCTAGTCTTTCAAAATGGAGTCAAGGAAACCTTGACTGAGCTGAGAGCAAAGTATTGGGTAGTAAAGGCTAGACTGTCTGTAAAGACTGTGATTTCTAGCTGTAATTTATGTCGATGGTATGGAGGTTTAGCTGATAAAGCTCCACCTCCTCCTCCTCTCCCTTCATTTAGGGTAACCAAGCATCCCCCATTTAGTTATACAGGGGTGGATTATGCCGGTCCCTTGTATGTGAAACCTGATTACCCTGCACAAGCCCGTTGTGAACAAAAAGTATTTGCTTATACACTTGTTGTATAACAAGGGCTGTGTATAATGATATTGTGTCTGATTTATCTACTCCTTTTCTTAGATCTCTGAAGCGTTTTATTTCTAGGAGAAGACTACCACTCCGTATGATATCTGATAACGGAAGTACATTTAAGGCAGCAGCTCGAGTATTACAGAAAATTGTGACTGATGATTCTGTCTCTGAGTACTTAACTGGAATGAAGATAGAATGGTCATTTAGTATTGAGAAGGCTCTGTGGTGGGAGAAATATTTGAGAGAATGATTGGGCTAACTAAGAAGTGTCTCCGCAAAACTATTAGTCGTGCTAAATTTACTTATGATGAACTACTTACAGCAGTGACAGAGACAGAATCTGTACTTAATTCTCGCCCTCTCTCTTACATATCCTCTTCAGATTTGGAGGAACCACTGACTCCCTTTCATTTATTAGTTGGACAACAATTGTCTAGTTTGCCGGATCAGTTGTGTTACCGTCGTGTTACTGAAGAATAAACTCCTGAAAGCTCATCGATTATTCTGAATAAAAGTTTACAACACTTACACTTAACTCTAGATAAGTTTTGGTCTAGATGGAAATTAGAATACATTCTCAACCTTCGTGAGAGATATAATAAGCAAAGACAGAGTTGTCACTTCAGAGAAGTTAAGATTGATGATATTGTCATTATTCACGATGAGAACACTCCTAGAGGATTCTGCAAATTAGGGAGGATCAAGGAGTTTAATAGTTGGTAGAGATAAGGAGATTCGATGAGCAGTTGTGTGTGTACTCTCGTAATAAAGCATCACTCTTACGTTGACACATTCAACACTTAATTCCCCTTGAAATTCATGTTGATGAAGGTGATATCTCAACTAATATGGAGCAGAGCGTCTCGCCTTCAGTTTCCATAGAAACGAATGAAACTCAAAGAGATATGGAGACGACCACCGACAAAGAGGAAATATTGCCTGAATCGACTCCCGTAATTAGAGATCATCCTAAGAGAGCTGCCGCCATTGAAGCGAGAGACAAGATCATTGCCAGAATGTACTGAAATTAACCAAGTACTAAGTTTATTATTGATATGTGTGTATTACTTATTATTATTGTGTAGTGTAATTATGTGGGTAGACTGAGTATTCAACGGTGGGGAGGATGTCGTGAATCAAATGTATTATCATTTATTATTCATAGTTAATTTGTGTGTGGTACTGCGCATGCTTAGTACTTATTATTGATTTTGAGAAGAGAAGTTTTTAGACAGTTGTCAAAGTGAAGTACAGATCGTGTCCAAGACGTGATGCCCTAAAAATACAGTCCTCTAATAGATACTTCACTACAAGCTAGGCTAGCATCTCCAATTGCTGGAAATGTAAATTACTTATTTTTTCAAATTTACAATCTATTAGATACGCCATCAAAACACAGCCTATGGCATATATGTTTTGAATAATAAGTTTAGACTAGAAAAGATCACAAAACTATTAATAATACGCAGTTGCAAACTACACTAATGAGAGAATCATCTTCTGGAACCTTTTCCAATTGAATTAACTGTGAGGTAGACAAAACTAATTGTAGCATACAGGCTCATGTATTGTAAGTAATTGCACCCGTTCCATTCAGTTATCTCATTTTGATTTGATAGCATTTATTATTTGTTATAGATTGAAACGACACTATTTTAGAAAAGTTAAAATGCAAAAGTTACAATGCCTACGGTATGTCAAACCCACAAATATCAAGAAGGTTGTCAGGGATAATCCTAAATATGTTGGAAGTGTAATTACCTACAGTGTGGTTAATCAACTAGCTATAAATTCAAAGAGAAATTTTTTTTACCCTTATGCCTATGAAAGGAACCTTCTGGATGCTCTTTTTTTCATAAAAAAACAAAAGGGACGCATCCTTCTTGAGCCAAAGAAGAGCTCCAAATCTCCTCTTGATTGGACAAGAGTTCAGTTGCTCTTTGGTATGTGATGTACTATGTTTACCTCTAAACATGTATTTCTAACTATTTTAGAATGCATAAGGATCAAGTACTCTGACTTTAGTGACACAAAGCTTGCTGCAACTCTAAATCAAAAATGTACAGACACTAAGTGAGAATAGAAATTGACAATAATTTGTTGTTTTTATTGTAAAAAGTATTATTATTAATAAAAGTGTTGTCATCAATCAACCAGAATTCCTGTTCCATGTTTTTTACTGATCTTGCATATGCTTTCATTGATGCGGGTAATAGTTTCAAGATCAATTCATAACTTGCATGATTTACTTTAAAAGATTTTGCATTTGATGCATTCAATCTGGCAAGAACTTGAAAGAATCTTGATTGCAAAACCTTCCACTATTTTAAATGATCTTTGTTCCAAATTCACGAAAGATATTGTGAATTTTTTGCAGAATACTTATCATGATCTTGTGAAAAAACTAACAAGATCTTGCTCGAAATTTTTAAAAGGGATCCAACATTATAAATTTTGCCAATATTATATTTGTTGCCAGTAACAGTACTAAAAGCAATTCTAAATTCCAACAGCCGACTCTAATTTCTCAGACTCTGTCACTTGAGGGTAAAGCCATTGCTAAAACATACAAGTTACAAGCATTGGCAGTGAGTTTTAACTATTATCATAACTTAAACATGATGCATTCCTTTATAGGTTCACACTGGAAACTCAAGTCAAAGAAAGACATTGTAAGAAACTTTAATAGGCTCTATGTCCTATCATATGGGCCAATATATTTCAGGCGAATATACATGATAATGATGGCAGGATTGTCTATGATAATATGAAAGTCACAACTGTGACAAAAGCAAATGTGACCATAATTGACAAAATGTACTGTATAGCGGATAGAGCAATTGGTCATTATAGCCTACAAGATCCAACTTCCTGAGCACAATTTATCATAGAATTACTTCAGAGGATGCAAAACGTTACTATGTAACTTTTGGAAACAATATATGTCTAACAGAGCCCTCACAGGTTGGTATTTTTCATTATAATCATGAATTTAAAAATCCGCCATAAGGTACCTTTTGTCAATTATGGTCACAAATGTAAACAGGTGCAGTTCAATAAGGTATCATCAATTGTGTACATGATTTTGCTACAACTTGCTAATAGAAGACTTCAGTCCTGGGAGTTTACTGCATCGAACATCATTCACAGGTCAATAATTTAGAAACCTCAGTCTATGAACTTGTACATAATAAATTATAGGTTCTTATCGACTATTATGCTAAAATCGAATGGTATTCCAAATAAATGCGAAAAGGTATCCTTGTTGTGAAATATGATTAGAATTAAGAAAAATATTCTGGCTTTATAATCAATTCTTTACTTCTGACATGCTATTTTATGGAAAATAAAGAAGAACAGAAGGTATGTTCATTGACTCCATGCAATCAGTATAAAATGATGTAACATTCATGCACCTTTAATTTTGATTGGTATCTTATCAAAAATTCCAAAATGTAGTACAATCAGCATAATTATTCCTGATTGCAAGTATCACCATTACCAGAGTGTTGAATGGCCAGTAGTTGACTATGGAAGTAAATAATTAATTTTTGATGTCAAAACTAGGAATTTGTAGGCTACTTCGGACTATTTGCAGCTTTTCAAATTAGAAGCAGAAAAGGCTAGTGTGATCACCAAATAAGACACGTGATATTTTGTTGAATCAATTAAGGCCATGTTGAATACATTAATTGTTTCTCATCCCTGCCAGTTGGGCATTGAAAATAGTTATTAATTAAAATTTATTTTGCATTGGCACGTCATCTTGTCAACTTGATGTTTTCCTGAGTCCTGCAGGCCTGACTGCCATCTTCAATGTGAGTTTCTGTCCTGGAATGCTAGCCGGCTCTAGCTACATAGTCAGTGTTTATCCTGCTCCCACCTTTTTTCCATGACTTGCAGTGTGACTTTGGTTTTTGCTTGAGCCACATGATACTGACATGTTTATGCATCAGTCACAAGCTATCTGAGTCATATATATCTGGCATATTAGTCTTTATTAACTCTTGTGCAATAGTCTTCATGTTGTGCGGGTAAGCAACTGCTGGAAGCTCCTATAAGCTGTACCATAATGATGAGTATTAAATCACTCAGTTGCTGCTCGCTGGCAGCCTGACATAAGTTGTACAAAGGGGTGTGATGTGACTAACAAAAAATACGGGCATTATGTTTATTGGGGTCATCAGTCTTAGCCTCTTGTTAATCACGTTTGTCTCATTGACATTTCTTTTAATTGGTGGTAGGGTAGTATTTTTAAAGTTTTCTCCTCTTGTAATTCCTTTTACTATGGACTCTGTTTTGTTCATATAGAATTTTATCGTGTTTTACTTGTTTCTGTGTAAATCGAAGCATAAAACAGGCACAAAACTATACATGATGCCGATTACATTTTTGTTGCTGTGTGGGAAGACTTATTCACAAGCAGACTGTGTAAATGATTTGTAATTTAAAGGCACTTGCTCACAATATAGCCAGTTTATGCTATAGGTCTTTCCTTCTGTGGGCAGTAAAATCGGTAATTCACTGAACTATCCTCATTGTCCTGGTTGCTGTTACAATTGTCTCAAACTAAAGTTACTTTGCTGATCAACTCTAGGTAACTATAGGTATGTGCATGTGGATCCTAACCAAGGCCTAATTCCAGTAATTGCATGCATTATGTATTATATTTACTATTATAGATATAATAGGACTTTCCTTTTGTCATTAGTATTTCACTGAACTCTCCTTATTGTCCTGGTTGCTGTTATAATTGTCTCCCACAAGAATTTCTTACACTCTTCAACTCTAGTTAAATATAGGTGTGTGCATGTAGATCTTAACCAAAGTCTGTTATAACAGTGATTACATGTCTCATATTGTGTTTAATTTGTGACAATAAATGACAAAAGGTACCTTATGGCGGGTAGTGAAATTTGTCGTTATAGCCGAAAAAATCCAACTTCCTGAGCTTCATTTATCATAAAATTACTCCACAGAATGCAAAAAGTTACTATGTAACTTTTGGAAACAATGGTTGTCCAACGGAGGACTCACATGTTGATATTTTTCATTAAAATAATGAATTTTAAGATCTGTCATAAAATACCTTCTGTGAATTATGGTCACATATTATGAATGTAATAGTCACTGCACTTCCTTCATTGTATTTTATGCTATAAGACATTCCTTTTGTCATTAGTATTTCACTGAACTTTCCTCATTGTGCTGGTTGCTGTTATTGTCTTAAACAAGGGCCTCCAATATAGTTAACTAAAGGTATGACAATTTGTATTTTTTGCACTTGAATGGGCATTTTACATGTTAAAATCTTTTAGGACGTTTCTCAAAAAGTAACTTTGATTTATTTTCATATTTATATAGGCGACATTGTTTGGTTCTTTTCACTGTATGCTGTTTTCTTCACGGTCTCTGTTTAGATGGTTTATGCTTTTTCCTGATTTTAGTCATGTACCACAGTGTTTTAGTCAAAAATGAAGTAAAAATTGTTCCTTGGACAATTATTGAGGTAATTTATATCATCTGCAGCAGCCTGTGCTTTAAAACAGTGCCGAACTGCCAACACAAGCATTATACATTTTAGAAAAGTAGTTTACGTTATAACAGTAGCTTACATTATGGCCGTGCTTTATAGTACCAGCATTATTTGTGGCGTATTTCTTAGCAGCATTTTTAATCTATTGACTTGATACATGTCATTTTTTACCTCCAAAAAGATTAGTTATTGTTATTATGTTTTTGTTTACAGCTGGATGCTGACATATTGTTTTCTGATTTGTTTGTTCGAATTCAAAGTGGTGTCATATGCTATGTTATACCTAGTGAACATCTAGCCAACTCAATTCTGGATAAAGTGTTTGCTGGACAGTCACAAGAATTGCTAAGTGTTGTTAAGCCAGCTCACTCAGTAATTGGTGTTTGTTTTATGTTTGAATCATTTGTCAAGTTTCATGTGGTTGTTCATGAAAGTGAGTCAGAAGTGAATTCTCCTAAGCGTCTTCGAATAGAAAGCAGAAAGTTTTTACTACCTGCTTTTACTTCCACAAGACAAAAAAGATGACCTCTATAATTATGTGGTTCAACAACTCACAGTGGATGGGCTTCATTGGCATCAGCCACTAAATTAAGGAAAGCCATTTATTACCAATCTTTGCAATCTATTATGGTTCATTGATGGTCATCACAATGTGTTCTGCAGCTGGTCTTGTGCATTTCTTACCTACTTTGTTAAGCTTGTGGGCTTTAATCATCCCTGATTGAGTAAGCACAGGAAAAGATCTATTTCTAACATGAGCAGGGAGAAGCTATTAGAGCATGCTGGTACATTGCAAGAATATGCAGTCAGCAGTAGGATGGAACAACCAGCCTGGAGAGAATTTCATAACTCAACAATTAACATGACAATGTCAGTTTCATCGTATCCTTCTTACCATTCCATTCATTATCAAGTAAAGAAGTGCCATCACTCTTTACCTGAACCTGCTGTTGCTTTTTCCGATGCAACCAAGTGTACGATACTTTCCTAAAGCCATCTCTGTGTCTCCTTTCCTCTCTTCTCTCAATTCAGCTCTAACGAATGTTTTATGTATGACAAAATATTTGTGAATGATTTTGCACCTACTGATAGCAGGCAGAAATGTCACTACATTAGAGAACTAGAAAGAGGATTGTCATGTCCTGTTTTTTCTTCACATATATAAGTGGCTCTGATGTTGGAAATTTTTATTTCATATGAATGGCTCCTGAACATGCGTGTATAGAGGCGTGTACTCCGGAGAATGCATGTATTACTAAAGAAATTAAATCTCATATTCATATATATCATACAAGAACTATGAAACGGCAGTTTTACGATTTATATGGCGGAATAACACCTAAGAGCAATTCACATCTGTTATGAAGTATCTGTCAGTCATAAACTGGTGACTGCTCTACAGCAAGAACAACATCTGAAGAGGAAGTTGCGATGCATCTGGGTCTTGCGATGCAAGACCCAGATATTATTGTTGACTTACATCACTTAAAGGGTAACTCAACCCAAAATTTTTTTTTCCTAAAATGAATTGGCAATAAAGAAAAAATAATGGGAAAAATAGCTAAAATTATAAAAAAGCAGTATTTTCATGCAAAATCTTAGCTCAAAAGTTGCGATTTGCTTCCTGTCAGCCATTTTGTCAAAAATACTTCCGGTAGTGGGCGTGGTCACGTGATGACGTACATGGGGGAACACAAGCTTGCATGCAGTCAGCTGTAGGTATGGGGAAGAGATGTGTAGTAGCTAACTGTAGTCATTCTCACAAGGATGGAGTCAGTCTATTTGCTTTTCCTAAGGATCCACACATGAGAGCTATTTGGAATAGGCAAATTAAAACTACAAGAGCAGATTGGCATTTTCCTTCAGAATATTCTTGTGTCTGTAGTAGCCATTTTACTAAAGACTGTTTTCAGTCACTGTCAGTAGTTTCAGGTACAACACATTAAAGATATATATATCAATATTATGATACTATTGCATTTAGGCAAATTAGGATTAAAAAGAAAGCAGCTACTCAAGCCAGAAGCAGTACCAACCATTCTCCCTGCTGTATCAGTACAAAGACATCGAGCTAGACCAAGAAGGACATCAGTTGCTTTTGAAAAGAGAGAACACTCCAGAGTAAGTCTTATAAACTTCCTATTAAAATAATTATTACAATATAGATTTTAAGTGAATGTATTCCATCAACAAGTGCAAGCAGTGGAGTTTCAGATCAATCAGATGAGACACTCAGTGTAACAGTAGCTGATCATAATGATGCAATGGAAGATGACATAATTTTGAGCAAAGAAACGCAAACTGACAGACACGGTAATGATGTAAAGATTCAGGCAATTATTAGACCTCAGTGTACTAAACGTAAGAAGATTACATCAAATTATAGTACACAAATTATTCTTCATTTACAATAATAGGTATACAAGTAGAACCTGTGAAGAATGACATTGGTATACAATGTATGTTGTTGCCAGATATGTGTGACTGTGAAGTTCAATGTGATCTCTTACTGCCTCAAGAGTCATCTATCTACGGTGATACTAGTTATGATGATTTGTCATCTGATGAAAGTGAAGATCTGTCAGATTCAGATGCAATGGATGATTCTTATGAAGAAACCACTTTAAATTCCTCTGATGATGAAGATACAATGCATGTGCTAAGCTGTGAAACCTGTTCATTATTATACACTTTTCTTTAGGTATGATGAAAGTGTTAGTAACCCAATATATCAAAAAAAGTTCATTGTTTTTGCATCTAACCTTCTCTCTCTCTTTTTAAATTGTTTCATGTGTCATTGTCCAGCAGAAGTCTCATCAGAAACAATAGGCACTTTCTTGCGAGTCAAGCTATTTTGTCCATCATGCTTGTTTAATTATGTATGGGAAAGCCAGCCTTTAATTGGTGACATGCCAGCGGGAAATCTGGCATTAAGTACAGCTATTCTTTGTAGCGGATCTTTGCCATCAAAAGTGATCCAGATGTTTCGTTTTATGAACTGTGAAACCATTTCTGATACTACATTCTTTAATTATCAAAGCAAGTATTTACATCCAGCCATATCAATGACATGGGAAAAACATCAACAGGAAATCTTGTCTTCATTTAAAACGGAAAAGAATGCTCTAACTATAGGTGGAGATGCCAGATGTGATAGCCCAGGCTACTGTGCTAAATTTGGTTCCTATACTTTGCTTGAACTGAAATATAATGTTATCATTGATGTTGAGTTAGTACAGGTTAGCTGAAGAAGTAATAGCTACCATGTTGTACATGTACTTGTTTAATTTTTTATAGAGTAATGAGGTTCAAAGTAGCTCACATATGGAAAAAGAGGGACTTGTCCGTGGCATAAAATTTATTACTGATCATGGCCTGCAAGTAGAAAGCCTCATTACTGATCGACATAATCAAGTAACAAAATGGGTTCGGGAAAATATGGTAAACACTTCTCACAAATATGACATATGGCATGTGGCAAAAGGTAATATTGTGCTGTTACTTTATTTGCAAATATTTTATTCTTAATAGGATTTAAAAAGAAAATAGAGGCACTCTCTAAAACAAAAGATTGTAAAATTGTGGGAGAGTGGTCACGCAGTATGATTAACCATCTGTATTGGTCAGTTACATCTAGTAATGGCAACATGGAAGAGATCAGAGAGAAGTGGTTATCCTTGGCAAGACATGTTCATAATAAGCATACGGGACATGGACAAATCTATAAAAAATGCTCACATAAAAAAATAAAAAGAAAATGGTTCATACCTAGTAAGACTATAATTAAATGGCAACAATAATAACAATAATTACTAGTATATTTTTTTACACAATAGATACAAAAGCTAGTGATAAGCTTATAGATGTAATCAAAAGCAAGTATTTGATCAACAGTATTACAAATGCATCACACACATATCAAACCTCAACACTAGAGGCATTTCATAGCCTAGTTCTTCATTATGCTCCTAAACATACTGCATTCTCATATCAAGGAATGTTGTCAAGGTATTCATAATAATAATATCAAAATAAAGAATGCTGCCAAACTTAATAGGTTGCAGTTAGCAGCACTTCATTATAATTGTAACAAGGATCGAAAGCAGGCTATAAGCAAGTATGGAACAGAGCGATACAGTATTCAATATCCAAAGTACAAAAAAGGTGGATACATAGTTAGACAAATCAAGAGTAAAAAGAAATATGGTAAATATCTAATTTTACATTATTATTCGCGAGGTCATTGTTACCTTTTTACAGGTTACGTAATAACTGTATCAGATGCAGTACACAAGATGGTATTAGAAAATATCACCACAGTAAAACGTGCAGTACCACCTCCACTAAACAGTACTTACGAAAAGCCAAACAAAGATGATGCGATTATAGAGCATAAAAGTCGATTTATTACTTAATAAATTACAATTCAAAACCAACATAATTTCCATTAGAAGGGAATGTTTCCCTGATTTTAGCAACAGCACAAGCAGGTAGAACCACTCGATTGTTTCTTCCAAGCCACTGCCAACACCAGCTTACCAATTGACGATATGCTGTATGCCTCATTTGACTATTTCAATTATAATAATATAAGAATCATTGCATGCATCTTACTCATGAAAAGAACCATGACGAGCACTAGTACCATACTGTTGGCGATACACATAGGAAGCAGCTTGGAGGACCCACATGTCAAGGCAAACATTATGAAACCCAGGATGCAATGTGATGCATACAACTGGGCTCTGCAGATGATTCTTTTTTGCTACAACTTGTTGAATTTCACAACAACAAACACACTCCATACAGGTTGGCATAGGTACACAATGGCCACACTGGCACCTAAATAAGACAAAAATTGTTCAGTACTATTTCAGTCAAGCTAAAGCTGACCAAGTTGTATTGCCAAGTCTACTTTCAGGGTCATTTATCTCGTCATCAGAATCAGAAGAACTGGAGTCACTTGCCTCAGGCTCAAACATAAAAGGCTGAGTTCCCAGGGACTCCTCAGCTTCATTTTCACTGTCTGTTGACCATTCATTTGTTCCTTCTGAATCAGACATGTTCCCTCATGTACGTCATCACGTGACCACGCCCACTACCGGAAGTATTTTTGACAAAATGGCTGACAGGAAGCAAATCGCAACTTTTGAGCTAAGATTTTGCATGAAAATACTGCTTTTTTATAATTTTAGCTATTTTTCCCATTATTTTTTCTTTATTGCCAATTCATTTTAGGAAAAAAAAATTTTGGGTTGAGTTACCCTTCAAATTCTGATGAGAGTGATTGTTTGACAGTTTTTTGGGAGAAATGTATGCAGTATCTTTCTACTTGTACACCTGTGCACGAAAGGAGACACGACACTGTTACTTTTATGGCAAAGGCTATATCAGTTCGGGACCTGATCCAAGAGGTTACCAAGTTATGCCCTGAAGGCACTCCTGTTCCCTCTGAGCACGGGTTTCTTTTAACTTCTGTCCAAGGAATCCTCATTCTCTCGTTGCTAAATGGTATACTGGGAGATTACAGGCGAAACGTGTCATTCAATAGAGACAGTTAAGGAAATCACACCCAGATGCACATTACTATGCTGGTCTGCTTTGATACATGTAACCCGATTCATGACAACCAGGCTATCTGCTGGAATTATTAATGAGACTTATGGCTTCTCAAAGTTGTGATAGTGGTACCTTATCAAAACTGAGATTAAATCAAAAATGTATTGTATAAAGTATTCCATTTCATTTGATACCAAGTTTGCCATTAGTTTAAAGATGTATGTTATAGACCAGTCTTTTTGTTGTGCACATGTAAATAATTGACCCAATATGAGAAAACCAGGCTATCTGCAGAATTTTGGTAAAATCAGTTCTTTTGTACTCAGAGAGAAAAATTTCCTTTCCAACAATATCCCGTTCATGACAATGTGCTATTAAATTTTAAAGTTAGGGATGCTGTTTGGATGATTGCTCCAGAATAGAACTACAGCGAAAAAGCCATTATAAGTTATATTCAATGTTTCTGTCATGGCCCCCCGATCCAGAAACACTATCCGGTTATTTTAACTGAAAATATAAGAAATGTTTTTGGCTCATACAACCTAGCAATGTTTCACAAAATACACACCTAAACTACCTGGCCATAATACGCCAAAGACACTCCTGTCTATGGCATTTAATCAGCGATGGAACTGCCTAGGTTGCAGGTAAAGCAATACTCACAAAAGAGAAAGGTAGAAACTATATTTATCTCAAGAGCATTTAATGTTGAAAATGAAGACACTAAGTCCAATTCTGTCCCTCATGACGAAGTTGATGATACTGTGGAGGTAGAGCTGAATTGTGATTAAAGCATGATAAGCAGGGAAGGAGAATCAGAAGAATCGCTGTATCAAGTGAAAAAAGGTGTATTTCATAAGGCATGGGACAAAAATTCGCTGTTTTCTACGTGATTATTGTTAAAGGAAATTGTGTACCAGAAGGTGCTTCCACATGCATTTTTTGTCTTGCAGATTCTGGGGCTGCTATGATTTATTGCTTAAAATGTGGACCTTGAGTTTTTTATTGCGAACCTTGTTATAAAATGTGTCATTCTAAGACAAACTTCTTTCATATTCCAGAAAAATGGGAAGTGAGTATAATATCATATGTGTACATGCATGCAGTATTCATTACTGATGTCATTAATTATAAGAGAACAATAAAAAATTGATATGTTGGTACCACACATCTGTCATAACCAGCACTTTTTCTTTTACTTGTATTGATGATTTAGCTAAACCATTATCCTATAAACAAAAATAATTTAGATGTTTATAGGTTTTGAACACACTGTATCTTTCAAAACATTTAGCTGTGAAAGCTTAGTCATTACTCTTGTTAAAGCATGGCTTTGGCCAGCCACTCCATCAAACCGACAAGTGGCATTTACATTTGATTTATTGCATTGGGCAGAAGCTCTACTCGTAAAGTGCCAAACTGCATTGAAAGACTTTTGTATGTCTGTCCTACAGATGCCCCTTTTTTCTCCAAAAGTTAGAAATTACATTTTGAACCAATTATGGTATTATAGTAATTAATAATAATAATAATGATCATTATATTATTAATAATAATAAAAACTAGTTACTGTATTCTAATAATTGTACGTCTTAGTGTAGGCTTTTCCTTTCTTTTTCTATTTTTTTTGCTGTCGTATAATATTAATAGTAATAACAATAACAATAATAATAATAAAAATATCACATGTAGTTTTCTTTTATGTAGTTTGTTTTGTTCTTTCCTTCCTATGTACCGGGTCTCCCTTGTCCCCTTTTTGTCTGTTTTGTACCTTTCTCTCACTATTAATTTTGTTTTTTAATAATATTTAATATTATTATTGTTATTGTTATTATGATTATGATCATTTTTAGAGTAGAAGCATTTATGAACCATTGCTTGACTCATTTGAAGAGTACAGGTTGTCATAGTGATATAATGTCACATTTTATTATTCTGAATTATAGATACATGAAACATCAGGTCAGAAATCTACATATTCGTTGCTCTAAGCTGCATCAGGGAAATGTATGCCCTGCATGCCTGTCATCTATACTCTAGTAATAATAATTAATAGTAACTGTAGAGACTAATCTGATCCTATCATTGTGTCAATTGATGCCTTATTTGGATTGCCTAGAAAACACACTGCAGGACATAACTTACGACAGCCAATGTTTGAACAAATTTATTGTATAGCTCAATACGATACTGATAAATTTGCATCTGACTACAGTACTCATCAGTCTGTAGCAGCACCCAAAGTATAGCAAGTGAATTAATGTAAACTTGTACTTTTCTGTAGGAATGCAGTAGCTTTCTTGCAGGTAATCCTTTGCGGACTAAGGTTATGTTTAAGGCATTGGATGAGACAGCTGTTTTTGGTTGTTTCTGCAGGCATGAATTTGCGATAATTTTCTCAAATTTTAAAGATGGAGAAAAGTCAGTATACTTTCTTTTTGTCACATGAATACATTTGAAAACTCCATGTAGGATGCCATACTGTATTCATTTAATACAGAAATTGTGGCATCAATTTTGGAAGACACAAACAAATTTTACTCCTTAATGACATTGCCTGCACCTTAGATCAGCATTTGAAAGTATTGCAAGTCATGTTTCTGGCAACTTTTATTGTAACTGGTTTAGCGTAATCAAACACTAGACTTTTTAGGCATCCAGTTTGCTATACCAGTTTTTCACAGTTTTGGCCACATATTTGAATTCCAAGTTCGCATTATTGATAACAAAATCACAATTTCTTTTAGTTGAAATACAGTCCTTTGAGAAAAGCAGGATTTGGTTTAGCTGATGGAGAGGTAATGGAGCGTTTGTGGTCTTTCCTTCAGCACTTCTCTAGAATGAGAAAAGAAATGAGGCCTGAACATAGGATTGATGTTTTAACTAAAGCCTTGCTTTATAATAGATACAAGACTACAATTAGACTTTGTAAGTCTTTACTATTTCAAATTTATACTAAAAAATTTATCGTGTGTAGCAAAATTGTTACCTGCAAAATGGAAGAGAGCCAATGAAGCAGTAGATCAAGCTTCCACTACAATTTCTTCATTAATTGCTCAATGTAATAATAATTTTACCAGTTAGCTTGTTAGAATTATAATATTTATTGTAAATAGATGGAATCACACTTCAGAAACTGCATGAATGGATTACAAAAGATTTTGAATTGGCTGATACAACTGATATGAAAGCTACAGTGCCAAACAGTCCTTGTTCTGAATGCTTCATGCTGCTGCAAAAATACTACATTATCATGTGAGTGTGTATAGAAATTCATGTTACATATGAATAAATTCTTTGCACTTTACAGACAAAAAAATCAATGAAGTTCTTTACGAAATGTTATAGTTGAATTACTTTCTTAACTAAAATTAATTAAGGCATTTTGTGAAAATTGACTTGCTATATTAGGTTATGTCAAATGCTTCAATCACTTGAGGTAGAGTTACAGATTTCCAAACGGTGAAATAAATCTCATCTATAATATATTTGACATTCTAAAAGCACAGCTGAATTTTGTATGAAAAGTGTTAAAAAGACATTGCTTTTTTGATATTTAAGTGGCAATTTCTTTTGAATTGGAAAGCAAAATATGCAGGTAAGTGTACTATAATTTATACTAATGATTATTGACATTTTAAATGGTACCCAATGTAGATGACGACTAAATAGCTACGAAACTCTTTGTACAAATTACAAAGGTTACAAAAAGTCTTAAGAAAGTTCTTGCTGACTATAACAAGGCTTATTTAAGTGCAGAACCACTTTGTTCTGCCATACAGTTTGCTGCAGTTGTACCTCCTGATTTAAGTATTTTGGCAAGAGATTGCAATGAATTAATACCTTCTCAAATTAGGCATAACGTAATAAATAGTACTTTGATAAAACCTCATGGAATAGAAAAATGTGAGATACTTTTGAAGGAACTAAGCAATGTTGTTCAATATTATGACAGTATTATCACTATTGTGAATAATCATATACATCGAGATGATGCAACAAATAGGGGAGCCATAAATGTTTCGAAGCAGTATTTAGAGAAAATAATATGCTATAAGCTCTACCAAATTGATGCATACTAAAGCTTATGGAATCAGCAAGGAAAATAGACAACATATTGACAATGATTCTGATCTGTCTGAGTAGGAGAATGATGACAATGATTGTAATTTTGATGATTACAATGGTTATGATGCTATATAAGAATTGAAGCACCTTATTATATTATTATTTGTTCTAAAGCTTCCTTAAAATTATTATAAAGTTTAAATTATACATATAATGCCATCTTTTACACCAACCATTTCTGACCCTCATATATTATACTGCACAACATCAGTAGTATAATGTCACAGATATAGGAATGTGTTCACTATTAAATCAGTGATGTATATAAAGTACAAGTTCAGTACCATTACCATCTCGTCATCAGAATAACCAGTATATTTCAAAAGTAAAGTAGAGCTACGTCACAAATACCATTTTGCATTGGAGAACTAACCTCTTTACATAAGATTTTAATGGTGAAATTAGTGTTCTAAGTATTCTATGAATCACAGGCCATAGTTTTCCAAACATTTGTACATTATGTTACAGCATACTGCCTTGCACTATAAGAAGTCTTGCCTAGCGATGTTGAGTTTTATAATAACCAATATGTTGCCTCAAACATGCATAAACACTTGTATTATTATACACATTCCATATACAGTGAGTATATATAGCTTCAAAGATAAATACCTTTATTACCATTACACGTCGGTGACATGAATTACTGTGCCACAAAGACACATACTGTACTATCCAAATTAACAGATATTCTACAGCAGAGTTGCGTACAAGATAGCATTGAGATTTAATAACTAAATCTTAAAATACTTATGCTCTACCATACATAAACCTATATATCTTGCATTAACAGTAGCAGCAAAAAAACGAACAATGCTAGCAGAGACAATAATGGCATCTCTGTGCATAACTCACAAAAATTCTAATTCAGTTATAAAAAATTAATGTTAACATGCATCAAAGTCACATGACAATAACAATAATAGTAGCTATGTAAATTTTTTTCATTTATAGATGTGTCATTAATGTATGTATCACAGTACATAACCAAGTTGCACTCTGAGCAGATGGGTGACAATCAATGTGATAAGGTATGTCACAGAGGTACACTTTGTCATCTCTTTTCTGCCATTAAAAGGCATGAGAGCTGCTGACTAACATCTCTTATCACTTTATTGTGTTGACTTTGGACTTTCCTTTTAACTATTTCCTTTGGAAATAAAGACATCTCTCCCTTTTTTCAAAACAATCAATTGCATGCCATCTCATCTTACAATGAATCTTTGTTTCAGGGGATCATTGCCAGTTACCAATTCAAATGCAACAGCAATTGCAAACAGTCCACAGTCACAATTGTTAGAGTGCCTTTGTATATTTATAAGATAATTTGATACATCTAGTTTGAAGTTTGAAACAAGTAAATAACTTATGCAGTGTGGCTTTATGTATGTGTCGTGTAAACTGTCACAAACAATAATGACATCCGTACTGCAATTAATGTTAGATACAATGACCCATTGATTACCAGAAGCGTGTTGGATCTGAATAAATTGACAATTTTAATTAATTTTTTTTAACTGCAGTTTCTTGCCCAGTTGAGGGGATTGTAATCCCACAAATGATGGTACATTCCGTTGTATCAAAATATGCACAGCATTAATGATGTTGTCATTAATCCATTGAGTAGGTGACTACAATACATATTTGTCATTATACAGACCAAGTGACTGGATCCATATTCTGTCACCACTGGTACTACAATGACCTATAAAATAAACACCATCAATGAATTTTTAATTGATTATTTCAAGTTGAATGCAATAAAGGCTGGTTTATAATATGTATCGGCCAGAGTGATGTCACTATTTCACGGATGCTTTATGCTACATGTAGAACAGAACCAAATTTTTGTCTAGTCTCAACACACTTTTATTAGTTGAATGAATAGGACCTGGGTGTAATTGAGTAGCAGAAGATGAAGAATGAACTATTGATTTTAATACATAATTTCGTAGCACTAGATATACTTGACTGAGTAGGATCAGAGGAGCAATTGAGTAGCACAAGGTGAAAAATTACCTATTGATTTTAATGAATAATTTTGTAGCAATACCGTACCGCTATTGAATTCCGTGGGGCATTTAATTTCACAAATTGCATCGGTAACTTCTTAACATCAAAAATTAATATCATGGAAATGCTCTGCACATGCGCAGCATGAGAAAATCAATGGCTTAATGCAAGTGCACGTGCAAGAACACGAAAAGTAACCCCCTCAAATTTAAATAATTTAGAACTTTTTACTAAAACACGATAATTTACACCCTCAAAATTTACTAGCCACACATTATACATACTTGACTTAATACAATCTGGGAGTAATTGAGTACCAGAAGATGAAAAAAAACCTGTTGCTTTAATACATAATTTGGTAGTAATGGACATGCTTGAGTGAATAAGATCTGAGAGTAATTGAGTTGCAGAAGATGAAGACTGACCTATGGATTTTTATGCATAATTTTGTAGCAATGTTCATACTTGACTGAACAGGATCAGCAGAAAATCAAGAATGACCTGTTGATTATAAGGTAGATGTGATGCCATATCGTATAGCAGGAAATTTTTGTTGGGTGCTAAGTTTTGTTTGTTTTGTTTTCCAAAATTTTGAACGAAAATTTTAAACAACAAAAATTTTATCTACCTAAAATTTTGACTGAATTAAAACTTCCTGTGTGCCCACGTATCAGCAATTGCTATCCGCGTGTTTCAACATGGCTCTTTATTGTTACTTTAAGTCCTCTTCCAAGTCCACAGAAGCTCCTATTGACTTTTATTTACTGAATCCTAATGGAATATTATCAGAGAGTCTAGAACCTGCTGTTACAAAAGAGTCAAACGAAGCTGTAAGTAATGTAGTATTGTAACTATTGTTAACTGGATGGCAGAGTGGATCATCATCAATGAAGGACCATAAACCTAGAGGAACCTATCAAAGAATGTCCCCTGAGAAACAGGCAATTTTAGCCATGTATGCTTGTCAACACAGTAATAATGCGGCTGTTTGTCATTTTTCAAAGGAATGTGGTGTCACTTTAAACATAGCTCTGTTTCGACTTGGAAACTGAAGTATTTGGCTCAGGTGAAGCATCAAGTCAAAAAGGGAGAAACTCCAAATGTCTGTAGTTTGACAGGTAAGAAAAGAGGAAGGCCATTGCTTTTGTGCGAAAGGCTAGACGCAGATGTCCAACACTACATACATGCTGTACATGATGGAGGAGGAATAGTTACTACTAGGATAACAGCTGCTGCTGCTACAGCTATTGTTAGAAAGACAGATAGAAATTTATTAGCTGGAAATGGAGGCCCTATTGTTATTACCACAGGCTGGGCAAAGTCTCTACTCTACAGGCTCAATTTTGTGAAAAGAAGGGGGAGCTCAGCAGCAAAGATTACAGTTAGCAACTTTGAGGAGTTGAAGCAACAATACTTGTTTGACTTTAAGTCAGTTGTAGTCATGGATGAAATACCCCCACAACTAATATTCATTTGGGACTAGACTGGCATTAATAAAGGCTGCCAAAGTTGTGGCAGCCATTTTGAACTGGGGTCAATCCTGCTTAGTGACGCTACCGCGTTACTAATAGTTTCTGGTTCAGCTTGGACAATGGAGGTGAAGGGAAAAAAGAAGGTTGAGATCACTGGTATCAGTGACAAGAGACAAATAACAGGTTTAATTTTGTGGCACACTAAATGGAAAGTTTTTTCCTCTTCAAATTAATTTACCAAGGACAAACTCTGCCTTGTCTCCCTCGCCAAATGACTGGCATATAACGTATACAGTAAACCACTAGTCGAAGGACGAAAATATGGCAAAATATATTTAGAAAATTATTCTTCCTTATGTCAAAACACAAGCAGAATTGGGGTTGTCTGAAGACTATCCTGTACTAGTGATACTTAATATCCTTAAAGGACAGCAGATGGACAAGACATTATCACTTCTGGCAAAAAACAACATACATTTTGTACATGTCCCACCAACTGCACAGACCGGACCGCCTGCAGCCTATGAATTTGAGTATTAACAAAGCTCCAGAAGACTACATGAAGAGGATGTTTAGTGAATGGTATGCGGACGAATTTCAAAAACAACTAGATCAGGGCACACAGAAACTTTTTACAGTTCATTTACGAATGTCAATAATGAAACCATTGGGTGCACGCTGGTTAGTTAGACTTTATGATTACTTTCAGCAATATCATGACCTTGTAAAACATGGCTTTCATGCTGCTGATATTGTTATTTATTTAGATATGTGAAATATATTGTATTAATTTCATAATTTTTTTAGTAATTGTGAATTGAATTTTATAAAATTTTACAATGCAAAAGCAATTCTAAATTTCATAATCAAATAATTATGTATGTATGTTAAATGTGTATGTGACTTTAATCATTAACTTGATGATTTAATACATCTACATAGGCTGTGCAATACAATAATAACAATAATATTTTGATAGCTTAGCCAATGCTTTATGACAGGCATATATGCATATGTATCATATAAATTATGATTATGAGTGCTATATAATATATACACCTGTCAGAGGAAGTTTTGCTCAATAATCACCCGGGGGCTGAAGGCCCAAGTGTCATATTTCAGCAATTCTTCCAAGGACAGCTGTATATATAGTATATAGGCCAAACAATCATTATTTATATGATATATTTCAGAAGTATATTACTTCCGTTTATTAGCTGCCATTTTTAATGTGGGTGTGTATGACACAACTATCATATGTGCGCATGTGCAGGCATGAGCATGCACATGCTAGTCACAAGTATGAAAGATTGCTGTTCTCACATCTGTTCCTATCCTCTTCCATCTATGGCTGAAGTGAGTAGCAGTACTCCTCAACCACCCAAAAAGGAGCGGCTGTCACTTTCTTTACAGGAAAGAAAAAAAGAAAAATTTGCTTAAGTTACTACAGAAGAGGTCGAAGCATGTAAGAAACCTAGTTGTAAAAACACAGATAAGTCACGGCTTTGGGCTTTTTGTGTCTTTCAGTCATGGATTAGAAACTCGGACAATGAGATTTAGCTTAATGAGTCAGATTTATTTGTTGATGACTCCGAAATGGTGTGTTCAATGAAGTGCAAGTTTCTAACAGAAGCAAGGCAACATAATGGCAACCCATTTTGCCATAAAACATTACTACAACTTGCTACCAGTTTGCAGTCGTATG
>NW_003546356.1:195454-196778 GCF_000090795.2 Amphimedon queenslandica | reverse complement strand
GGCAGCCAATTATGACGTATGGACGGATATCGTATAGAAAATTAATGAAATTCATATCATTTTAACTCTCACTTCCAGTGATCTATATCTTTCTTATTCCTCCTGTTATTTATCTTCTCATTTCTGCTTGTTTATTTTTTGTTCTTCGTATTCGTTCACTGGGGGCCAGACCAACAGTTCTTGGCCTTCTTTCAGGACAACTATCTTTTAGTGTCAATCGCATTAATTCTTGTTCTATTTTTGTCTCAATTTTTTGTGTGCAACTGTGCATGCATGTTATAGTGTTGCTCTAGTATAGATTCATTATTTTAGTTCTGATTATACTTCTACTGATAGTAATACATCTAGTTCTAGTTTTTTAAATATCATATGTCTTGTTCTAGTTCTAGTTCTTTCGCTATCTCATTTCTAGTTCCAGTTTTAGTACTAGTTCTTTCCTTACCTTGTTCCTATTTCTAGTTCCAGTTCTGGTTCTTTCTGCCTTACTTTGTTCCTAGTTCCAGTTCCAGTTCTTTCCTCACCTTTTTTCTAGTTCAGGTTCTTTTGCTAGTTCATTTTTCGTCCTAGTTCTAGTTCCAGACCTTGATTCTTACATGTAGTTCTAGTTCTAGTCCCGCTTCTTCACTTACTTCATTTCTAGTTCTAGTACTTTCAGTACATTCTTCAGTTATAGTACATGAAAAAAGTGACTAATCACAAAGTCTAACCAACGTACATTTTATTTCTTCTAAAGCATAGTTTCTTTCTCTAGCATTTAAATACATCTCATGTTGTAGTTCTTAACTATAGTTCCATTCTCTTGTTCTAGTTTGAATAAGATATAGTTACTTTATTCCAGTTCTAGTTTATAAATAATTAATTTACAATTTTAGTTCTAGTTCTAGTTTTTACGACCTGGGGGCGTAGCTCCCAGGTCGTTCCTATAATCATAGATGATAGAGTAAATGAAAGGGATAGGAAACTTCCGTTGCGTGGGCGGATTATTTCATTAAGATTATTAGGTTGCCTAGCAACATAAGCAAGTTACCCTTCCCGGGCCTTTTCCTTCACTGTTCGGCGTCCCATTTTAACTCATAACTCTAAAGTGACTTGTGATCGTCCTCTGCAATGATAATTAAATGCATTACAGATACCTCCCTTACAGTCTGTCTAATTTTTGAAGTAAAGTAATATTGATAACTATGGGTAAAGTTTGATTTAGTGACCTGATACCTTCAATATTGTGGTTTTGTACCCTTTTTTAGAATACAAAAGAAGTAATACCAGAATTAACTATTACCAACTATTTTATACATTATTATGGAGGGCACGCAACATAAATGAC
>NW_003546356.1:192048-193278 GCF_000090795.2 Amphimedon queenslandica | reverse complement strand
TCTTTTGTGCTTCACACCAAAAGAATTGTGTTGAAGACACTGTTATCCTATCACTTTATTTTTTACAGTGCAACATTAAAGTAGTAGCTTGAGATTCTAGGAACTAGAACTAGCTAAAAATAATGGAACTAAATGACTTTTTAGTTCTAGTTCCAAAGAACTAGAACCGTGGCAACACTAGATCATATGTTCAATTATCTATTCACACACTTGTACTGAATTTGTCAAATAACTATTCAAAGATGATTCAATCAGCTAAGCATGGTTTAAGCATACTTCATTTTGTGTAGGGCTGAAGGTTTCAAGCTCAAAACTCAAAGTTTTTTCACCCAAATTGAAGTATGCTTAAAAATCATATATAAATAACATAAAAACAGATAACAAATTGGTATCTTACAAATTCCGTACAATTGTGTGAATAAATAATTGAACATATGGTCCCATTTTTATTGAGTTAACAGCTAAGTTTCTGAGCTTTTCACATTCTTGTTGTTGAATACATTGGAAGGAAGTCTGGCATCAGAATTAAGATTCTTTTCAAGTGTAACTGAAATCTTGTGTTAAATTCTATACAGCAATCAACCACCAAAACCAACTGAATGAAAATGCATGCCACATAGCAAATTTATCAAAAGAATAATTATTTGAAAAAAGCATCATCAACTAATAATCATTATTATAGTTACAGAAGAGAGTAAATGAATAAAACATAACACAAAATATGAAAAATAAAAGCCTAAAATTAGAGACATTATATTTCAGTTATAAATGAAAGTAAATGATGCAACGTTCCAAAGTTAATAATTACACAAAGCCAAAACCTGCTGAACCCAATACAACATATGTCATTACTTTATTAAACTTATTTTGGCTCTCAATTTTGTAAGGAATAGTTAAAGTTGGTGAGCAAGTGCTAGCATAAGGCATGCAATTCTCATCTGTGAATTTGACAGTAATGTTCTCTTCTAGCCCAACAACTGGAATTGTAGAAGCGCCAGTTATGAAAGGAAAAATGTCACATACAGACACTCCATTAGAAGTGCCTGAAACAAACCATAAATGAAACAAAACAAGAAAAGAGTACCTTCACAGTTGCAGCTATGTATAAATGAAAAGAAATGTCATTGCACTCTCTTGTTGAGCTCTATCGATTGGTCAATAGGTAGGACTAAGGAACTCAATCAATGCAGAAGCAGTAATCTTCTTGTTGGGTTGAAAACAAAGTATACC
>NW_003546356.1:181316-190882 GCF_000090795.2 Amphimedon queenslandica | reverse complement strand
ATATCGACTCTCCTGGCAAACCTGTATCAAGCTATGAGTAAGTTACAAATTATAGCACTGTGTAATGATGATGAGATGATGACATTAGTCCATGTTGTGGTAATCCTGAAAGTGCAAAGTAATACATAATAATATCTTTTGGTTTGTTTAATTTCCTTACAGTGCTTCTATGGTACTGATAGATGAATGGTTTGCTAATTTTTACTGCAAGAGCATCAAGAATTGGTGGACATTTCATTATTGCTAGGTATATTTCACTAGAACGGCAAGTCACTGCTATTATGACAATATTTTTACGGTACACTTTGTTTTCAACCCAAGAAGGTTACTGCTTCTGCTTTGAGTGATCCTACCTATTGTCCAATTGATATAGCTCAACAAGATAGGGCTTTTTTCATTTATACATAGCTGCAACTGTGAAGGTACTCTTTTCTTATTTTGTTTTATTTATGGTTATGTTTCAGGCAGTCCTAATGGACTACCTGTAGGTTCTTTCAGGCAGTCCTAATGGAGTACCTGTAGGTTTTTATATTACTGGCACTCCTACTATTCCAGTTGATGAAGAGAATTAGAGTCGGATTGGGTTTAATCAACCAACGTTGACTCTTTTACTTGTATCATTCAAGCAATTAAAACAATAACTGTAATATGAGAGAATCACTGTCACTTATTGCTTTCCTTTTAATAATTGTTGTGAATTTATCATTGTGCTTACTGCGCATGCACAGTCATGATTACATAGTGGTTATGGGAAGAAGCCAAAGAACACGTGAGAGTCTGGAGACAAAATGAAGGAAGATGAGTGGCCATTATCTGTGATAATCTGTCTCTTTTTCATTTTGGGTCTGTTTACTAACCTTCAAAGTACAGGTAAGTGCTAGGTTATTGTAAAATAATGCTTATGTTATGATAAAATTTTGAATTGGCAACTTGAGGCCTGTTTTCCAAATTTTAATTGTCATAATCTATACAACCTACTGGAGTGAAATAATTTACCAAAATTTATGTCTCCAAATAATCTAGCTACTTGTATTTGATTAGCTGGTGGATCCAAGTCATTGACTATTCCCCATGTATCACACAATTCGTCGTGGACACCACAGCAGGTTGCATCTTTAGCTGGCCAAGGGTCTGTCTATATTGTGGCTGATGATGTACATGAATATCCAGTAAGTCAGGACTGACAAGTGTTGTGAGTTTCACATACCTTTCCCAACTCTCCTTAGTTTCATTTTCATGCACTCAATGCTTGTCAGTCTTGCTTACATTATTATTATACCTGTTTACACTTATCGTTATTAGTGATGTGGTATGACTTTTATTGATAGACATAATATTGTGAATCAGGGTTGTGGTACATATATTATATGGTTTTTGAGTTTCTCGCTTTGTGTAGAAGTTAAACCTGGCCATTTCTGACTCTGTCTTAAAGTGTGCCCTGTTTCCATTAATATTGCGCTCTCCTATATCCTTTTGTTACAGTGATGGATAATCTTATGAAATTTAAGATTTTCGACCTTGTTACAATTGTGTTCTCTACCAAAGGCCATTATATGCATGCAAAGTAGTGTATTGGGTCATTGTGTACATCATGTAGCAGTGGGTCATGATTGAAGTCACTGTATCAAATCTGCTTTCTGCTTTTAAATTGTTTCTTTAGGATGAGGATGCTATGGATGCTGATGTGCTTCTATATATCGACTCTCCTGACAAGCCTGTATCAAGCTATGAATAAGTTACAAATTATAGCACTGTGTAATGATGAGATGATGACATTAGTGCATGTTGTAGTAATCCTGAAAGTGCAAAGTAATACATAATATCTTTTTGTTTGCTTAATTTCCTTACAGTGCTCCTGTGGTACTGATAGATGAATGGTTTGCTAATGTTTTATTGCAGAACATCAAGAATCAGTGGACATTTCAGGTACCGGAGCTTTATCCTCTACTACTTTTAGAAAAAAATCACATTTCTTTAGATGCCATATCTCAGTACTTTAAATGAAGAGGAAGATTTTAAAGGTTTTTGTCTTATCTATCGCCTATCACTTCATTTTTTTTCTCAATTTTTATAGATATCTTCGGTCAACTCAGTCAAGTTCCAGCAGCTGGTCACAACTGAAGGTCAATTTGAATGTAGCTTCAATAAAGTGATTAAGTTCTTGAGTAAGAGGGAGTTTGTGAATTGTGCAATGATGCACTATACTCTTTTCAACACACTCAGAGCTTACCTCTTTGAGGAAAGGTTGTAGGAAAACATTGGATTTTGATGCATCTGCTGAAGCTAATCCTGAGATATTGCTAGGTATGTTTCACTAGAATAGCAATGGGCAATATATCGATTCTTTATCGATATAAATGATATTTTACGGAATTGATTTGAATCATTATCAAAAATTTTATGCAATTTTCATCGATCTATTGACCACGCCCATTTATTAATGTTAAATAACTAATTATAATAAGTAATTGCACTGTTGAACTGCAAGAAAGAAGTAACTGACCAGTTGTTAGCTCAGCTTACTTCAATAGGAAGAGAACCAAGCTCAGGAGCATGGAAATGATTAGGAAATGATCTTCTCTGATGTCGAGTAGAGTTATATCTGTGCTAAAATCATTAGCCACACCCCAAAATGAAGGTGTGGTTATTGTATCATTAATAATTGATATTTCCTGAAAAAGTCCATTATTGATCGTTATCGAAAATTAAGAAAATTGGCCATATCGCCCATCACTACACTAGAACAGCAAGTCACTGCTATTATGACATTATTTTTAAGGTACAGTTTGCTTCCAACCCAACAAGAAGATTACTGTTTTTGCATTGAATGAGCTCCTTCATTAAGAGAGGGTTATCAGACTAAACACTAGGCATAGCATTGAAGGTACCGTTTTTCTTATTTACTTTCATTTATGCTTGATGTTTCAGGCAGTCTAATGAGTACCTGTAGGTTCTTATATTACTGGCACTCCTACTATTCCAGTTGAAAAGATTTAGAGTTGGATTGAGTTTACTAAGCCAACATTGACTCTTACTTGTATCATTAAGCAATTAAGGCAATAGCTGTAACATGAGAGAATCACTGTGACTTATTGCTTTCCTTTTCATAAATGTTGTGAATTTATAATTATGCTTACTGCACATGCGCAGTCATGATTATTGGGTAGAAGGAGCTAAGGAACACATGGACAAAATGAAGGAAGCTGAGTGGCCCTTATCTGTGATAATCTGTCTTTTATTCATTTTGGGTCTGTTTACTAACCGTCAAAGTACAGGTAAGTGCTAGGTTTTTGTAAGATAATGCTTGAGTTATCATAAAATTTTTGAACTGGCAAATTAAGGCCTGTTTTCCAAATTTTAATCATCGTAACCTATACAACCTACTGGAGTGAAATGATTTACCAAAATTTATGTCTCCAAGTAATCTAGCTACTTGTATTTGATTAGGTGGTGGATCCAAGTCATTGACTATTCCCCATGTATCACGCAATTGGTCATGGACACCACAGCAGGTTGCATCTTTAGCTGGACAAGTGTCTATCTATATTGTGGCTGATGATGTACATAAATATCCAGTAAGTCAGGACTGACAAGTGTTGTGAGTTTTCATACCTTTCCCAACTCTCCTTAGTTCCATTTTCATGCACTCAATGCTTTTTAGTCTTGCTTACATTATTATTTTAGCTGTTGGCACTTATCATTTTTAGTGATGTGGTATGATTCTTATTGTTAGACATAATATTGTGATACATGGGTGTGGTAAATGTGTTGTTACTTTCAGTTTCAGGCTGTGAGTAAAAGTTAAACCTGGCCTTTTCTGTCTCTGCCTTAAAGTGTGCCTTGTTTCCATTAATATTGGGTTCTCTTATATCCCTTTGTTACGATGATGGGTAATCTTAATATTATTAAATTTAATGTTTTAGACCTGGTTACAATTCTGTGTTCTTCACCTAAGGCCAATATATGCATGCAAAGTAGTGTATTGGGTCATTGTGTACATCATGTAGCAGTGGGTCGTGATTGAAGGCACTGTATCAACTCTGCTTTTAAATTGTTTCTTTTGGATGAGGATGCTATGGATGCTGATGTGCCTCTATATATCGACTCTCCTGACAAGCCTGTATCAAGCTATGAGTAAGTTACAAATTATAGCATGTAATGATGATGAGATGATGACATTAGTGCATGTTATGGTAGTCCTGAAAGTGCAAAGTCATACAAAATGATATCTTTTATTTTTTATAGTGATCCTATGGTTCAATTACTCGTAACTCATAAGAGATCATCCTCTATTTTGGATAATGGAGATTGGGAAACAATTGGTAGGTTTAGAAGATTTCATGTTTTCATGACAGTTAACCAAAGTCCCTGTACTGTATGTAGTACTTTGTTCTAATTTGTGAGCGACTATTGTAACTAGATGATTATTTGGAGGTCCAATCCTTCATTGTTTCTCATTCTGTAGGTGAACCTATTGTTAATGACAGAGAACTTTCTACGTCACCTCATGTTGAATACATTAGTGACTGTGAAATGAATATATAGATAGAGTTTGAAGGTCTTTTTTTATGTATCGCCCAATTATTCTATGCACAATTTTTACAGATGTCTTCAGTCAGTTCAGACAAACTTTGGCAGATGGTCACAAGTCATTACTACTTTGTGGAGGAAGATGAGTTAGCAACAGCTGCCATTTGGCAGTTCAGAATTTAGTCTATCGATTTCAAGCCTGTGGATTTGTAACTCCCTAATGCTGTAGCTATCAGTCCTGACCTCAGAGTATTGGAACGTGAAATTCGATCTATAATCCTGCGTGAGAGACATAGACGTATCGACTCTGACATCTCTGGGAGGGACATCAAACTGAGGAAAAGAGAACTGTATGTAAGTGGTACATTAGTTGGCAGGGTGGTAAGTAATGCATTTGTAATAAATCAAAGCTTGAGCGCATTAGCACCTTAGCTGTTTTCTCTGTATGTTTCTCCTGTCTCTGCATGATCACCCATCTGCTTTTCCCTCTGATACTCCTAGAACTTTTCCTCCTCCCCTGAATCTGCCCAATCCCTTTCACCTGACCTTCTACAAATGTAGATGTTTCAGACTCTTCCCCGATCTCCCCTGAAACTCCTCCTCCCTCCTGACTAGCTCTGGTTCTTTCCGTGTGCCTATGGAACTCTTACAGCATAGTAAACAAACTTTCAAATTTCAGTCTTTTGTTTTCTCATCCTCTGTAGACATTTGCTTTAACAGAAACATGGTTGAATCACTCCTTTCAGAACTCTTAAATAATACCATCCCAGTTCACTATCTATAGACATGACTGTCCCACTCATGGTAGTAGGGCACTTATAGCAGTATATCTTCCCTTTTCTCTTCTCAGCTTAAATCACCCTCTGACTTAGAGATAGTATGTGTGACGATTGCCACACCTAGTAAAACTTACTTACTGTGCCTTGTATATGTACCACCCAATGCTGACTGCTCATATCATGCTAGCTTGGCCACCTACTTTCAGTCACTCTTCAGTCTGGGGCACTGTGTCATAATCCTTGGTGACTCAATGCCCTTGATATCTGCTGTAGTGTTGTTCTAGTTATTATTTTTTAATTAGTTCTAGTTCTAGTTCCAGTACTAAACCAGTGCCTAGTATTAGTTCTAGTTCTAGTTCCAGTATTAAACCTTTACATAGTATTAGTTCTAGTTCTAGTACTAAACCTGAACTAGCATTAGTTCTAGTTCCAGTACTAAACTTGCAACTAATATTAGTTCTAGTTATAGTTCCAGTAATTATTCTAGTTCTAGTTGCAATACCAAACCTAGTAAACCAAACTAATCTAATCTAGTTATATTTATAGTATGACATTTTCTGTAGTTTTAATCAAAACTCTCATTAAATTTTTTTGAATTCATTGTAATGATTAGAGATAGTTTTTGTTTCTGCGTAGTAGTGTTTGTCTTTCTAAATGCATGTTGGATATACGATTACTTTTTCTCCTTGATAATTCTCTGCTAGAAGGAAAAACTTGTTCAACCAAAGCTGTTGATGCTGGAGTAGAGAATTGCACAAGCAGTTGGAAATGGCAAAGGGTAGAATTCCCTTTTTTGCATAGTAGTCCAAAGGATCCATCTTCTTTTCTTCTAAATTGGGTTTGTGTTCTAAGTATTTCTCTATTTCTTCATCTTCCTTTGACTGCTCGACAACTTCACTAGTAGTACTTTCCTGATCCAGTAAATCACAAAGACCTGCTTGTAGAGACACCTACAGCAATAATATCTAATCATTTTAAAATTAAAGTTTGAATTGTACCTACTTTGTCAAGGTGTAATTCAAGTTCCTTTGAAACAGGTATGACCATAGCAATGCTTGTGCTTTTTCGCTACTTGTGATATTGGTGTGGTGGACGAATGGTTGCAATAAAGTGTCTATGGAAGAAAGATACTTCCACTGTGTTGCATTAAGGCCATCCAACTCATTCAAGACAATGGTTAAATGATCTTTCACTTCTGGGAGATGACAGAGCAAATGAAATAATGAATCCCATCTAGTGGGGCAATTTGAAACTAATTTTTTTCCAGCTAGTTCAATTAGCCGTTCTGTTGCTCTACAGGACTTATTTACCCTCTTCACAATTTTTATTGCAGCTATTGATGTGCTTTTGTAAGTTGAAGCAGTTTCAAATTCCTTCACAACTAGCTGTAAAGTTTCCCCTGGTGTTGTACTCCTAATATCATCACTTTCATCAGATTCAATCTCAATGCTGTCATCTTCATTATTTGTCTTCTGAAATGCAGCAACCGTGTTGCTTCCATTATCAATCAGCACTCTAAACAGCTTTTTCTAGGTAATTCCCATCTATCAACGATGTTTTGAAGCAGCTCAGTAATCCTTGTACCATTATGAGGAGATGGAAATCTTTTCAAAGCTATGCAAATGGAATGACGCTTGTTGGAATTGAGTGTGAAAAAGTGTGCTGTTACACCTAAGAAAGATGCTGACATACCTGGCTTGGACCAAATATCTGCACACAAACTAATAGCTACAGCGTTGTTTAACTTGGCTTGAATGTTTTCCTTCAGCTGACTGCAAACCTTATCGATAGCTTCACCAAGTTTTTTTCGATGTGGTATTTCATATATGCAATCCATTTCCTGAAGTAATTCACAAAATTCTTCATTATCAACGACAGAAAGGGAAGCATTACTTGCACCAACAAAAGTTAATAACTTTTGAGTAATAGCTTTGTAACGACTGGATTTGTTGGTGAAGAGAGAGGTAGCTTTTTCATTGTGGCTTCTATGCTAGTCTGTGATTGAGAAGGTGAACTCTTTCTGGTAGACTGCTCCTTTTGTTTCTCTGCTGCCTCACATTCTTCAAATTGCTTCCTATGTTTCATTTTCAAGAGTTTCTTAAGATTAGTGAGATACTTTCCTTTTAGCACTTGACCGCATTCCTTCTTTCCATCTCCAAGTTCTATGGTCATAATACATGTACTTGCATTGCTATCTTTGTCATATTTAAAGTATTTCCAGACACTACTCCTTGTTGCCATTTTGCTTTCTCTATGAGCAGTTGAGGCTCTAGCCTGTAGTCTGTAGGGCACATGCAATGGTCATGTGAGCCTTGAACTTGTGGGATGTTTGATACAATATGTATGATGTTATCTTCACTACCAGGTGCTAAGTATAAATGGCTTTACTTTACTATTATTTACAGTTCCCTTTAATTCTAGTTCTAGTTCCCTTTATATTTAAATTTTTGTTTTAGTTCTAGTTTAAGTTCCCCTTAAGGTCATGCATTTAGTTCTAGTTCTAGTTCTAGTTCCGTTAGATTCATGTGTTTAGTTCTAGTTCTAGTTTTAGTTCCCTTTAAACTCGTGTTTAGTTCTAGTTTTAGTTCTAGTTCCCTTTAGATTGCTGTATTAGTTCTAGTTCTGGTTCTAGTTCCTATTAGAGTCATGTAGTTAGTTCTCGTTCTAGTTCTTAGGAACCAACTGAAAAAGGACAGAACTACATGCCATTTAGTTCTAGTTCCAAAGAACTAGAATAACACTAATCTGCTGGTCTGGCTGTAACTCCAACTCTAATGCTCTCTATGACTTCACAGTTGCTAAGGGTCTCAAGCAGCTAGTTAAGCTCTTCCCCTGGGTTCATTTTAAACCTACACCACACTACATCCACCTTTCTCTCTTCTGTCCATCTCCTCATTTTTTGAGCTTGATGCCTCTGTCCAATCTCACATTGGGAAGAAATCCTGTGCATGGATGTACTCTTATAAAAGACTGACTTTTAGGTTCTAAACTCATTCTTACTAGATTATGAATCAGAATCATTACAAAATGTAATTTATATATTTAAGAAAAAGAAAGGAAACAAGTAAATGAAAACATTAATAATGAAAAAGTGGTAGGACTATCTTAAAGGCAATGGTGTAGAAGTTTTAATCACACCAGTTGGAAGTGCCCTCTTGTTAAATTTTTACTTTTTTTCCTACTACTTTTCCATTTTTATTGTTTTTATTTACTTGTTTTCATTTTTTATAATTACAATCTGTGGTTAGGTTAATTATATTCATTCCAATCACATGCGCATTAATTAAAATGGCGTCAAACCACAAATCCACGCAGTGTCTGCAGATGGATTTTGTCTTTCATTTTTTCTTTGTCCTTGCTTCTTTTTAAAACCACATGTCCAGTCCTTGACCCAAGCACAAAGGAATGATATAAAAACCAACTCGAGCGTTTTCCTAGCTTAAATGATTTCTGTGTAGATAGAGGATGAAAGAAGAAAAGTCTAAAAAATTTTGCAAATTTTTGAATTTTGGGCCTATTCTCCAGAAATGTCGGGACTGCTACATTACAGTCCACTTTAAACATGCCAGGAGAATTGCTCAGTGAAGGGGAACTCATCTGAGCCATTTATAAGGCTGTACAACGTAAGATACTATAAGTGCTTGAAAATCATATTGAAAATCCACCTGCTTCCCTCATATAGGCTGCCGCCTATATAATAAAAGGACTGTTATTGAGGGTCTAAACTCATTCTTACTGTAGTACGACTACAGTCGTCTACCTATCTCTACTGACATTGAGTTCTTGTGTTAACTTCAGGACTTAGTGAAAACAATAGCACGCGTTTGCTCTTGATAACGAAGATACTTTTCAAAGAAGTAACTTAGAACTAACCAACTAAGTATTGTGTATGCAGTACAGAACTTAAAAACATTAAAAATGTTCTATGTTTAGGTACATTACATAATCACTAATAATAACGTAACCTAACTATTATTAATAACATTAACACTTAATAATAACTACAATATTGATAATAACTGCTTACAAATACATAAGATTAGTTTACTACAGTTCTCTTGGTCATTCTTGAGAGGAGTAATTAGTGATGGGCAATACAGTAAAAAAAAACTAAACGATACGATACTGATATTTTAGTAATAAATATGGCTTTATCGATATTATTTTCGATACGATACTAATTAATTAACCATTTAATAACTAAAGCCACACCCCAATATCTTATTCACAAAAATAGTAATAAGAATGCAGCATGAT
>NW_003546356.1:171791-179826 GCF_000090795.2 Amphimedon queenslandica | reverse complement strand
ATCACATATAGCCTTATCATCACCCTGCAGCCCTTGACTAAAGTAGCACCATACCAAACTTCTTTTTTTGATACCGGTATTTGGAGGAGAGTTTATAGAAGCGGCTGAAGTGCTAACAGCACTGACAGTAATAGAAGAACAAGATGCCATGTGCATGTGTACTTGAGTAATGGGTGTGGTGACCACACATGTAGGTGTGGCCACATATCATATCGATTTTGCATGCTTTTAAAATTCGATTCCGATACTGTATCGATACGCTCAAAATCGATACTATCGATCTGAGAATCGAAATATCGCCTATCACTAGGAGTAATGCTCAACGCTATTTCTATGTTCACTCCTATGATTAAGGTTACGAGTCAGAATATCTCCCAAGCTGCTTTACTCCCAGCATTCGTCACAGCCTTCATAAGGTTCACTCTCTTAGAAAGTGCTTTTGGCTATGGCCCTCCCACTTCAACATGCTCTGCCTTACATCAGCCAAGTATCTGCTCCAGCTGGATATGCACAAGGCTCGTGTCATGTACGAGAAGAGACTAGTTGAGAATTTTGTATCTAGAAAGGACCCAGGTATTTTTCGTTATACACTATCTCTCTCTGGTAAGTCAGCTATCTTCTCTGTTGTATACTTTAAGTCATGTGAAGCATCTTTCTATTGCTAATTTATTCAATCAATTTTTCCACTCAGTTTACAACAGCAGTTCATTCTCCCAGATCCTCCTCAGTCTTTCCCTGATAACTCTATCTGCAGTATTGATACATCACCAGAGGATACTTTTGAAGTTCTTACTTCTCTTCAGACCGACAAAGCCATGGGTGGACATTAAGGCTCAACAACTATTAAAAATTGTAGTCGATTAGTCATTCAAAGTTTGATCAACTAATCGATTAATTGTGGGCATGGCCTTAATTAATTGTGCGTGTGGCCATTATTAATTAACATCTGACCTTTGTTTACATAAGTGACCACTGTTGTTATAGCACTACAATTACCATGGTTAAATTTTATTATTTATAACAAAGAAGTGTTTATTTAAGAAAACAGTCAAACAGACAGTCAATCATGCCGTTGAAAAAACGTACTCCTAAAAATTTTTTTGCAATAATTGCAGTGAGTGAAAAAATATGCTGATTCACCTTCCACCACAATAGTGGTGAACAATCTCTTCCTGTGGTTGGCTCTCGTACATATTGCTCTACCTCTTGCATAACCGGGTCAACACTATCGCTGCTCTCGTTTTTTGACGTTCCTAAAAGAATATCTAAAGCTGATAATGATGAAGACTGTGTTTGAGGCTGAGCTTCCAATTTCCTCGGAACTGCTGTGTGGTAAGTTACTCTCCTTAATTTCTGTCAACAGCTGAATAAGCAATAGCTTTACTTCCATTTTCTGATGGGTATTAAGAAACTTGCAATCTTTAAACGTTGGGTCTAGAAATGACGACATTGTGTAAAAGTTATCCTTTGCAATTAATAAATTGTTGAGAATTCATCTTCTTTGAATTTGGCTTCAAATTTCAACTTTAGCTTGTCGAATAGTAGATGTATCACTGTCTGAGGTTTCCAGTGATTTTATCAAGCCAAACAAAACAGATAGTAATCCTGAAATCGACAAGTTGTATTCAGCACTCAGGTAAGTTGTTGCAACCTCATGTGGGCCTAAGGTGACTTGTAATGCCTCCAGAATATCCCATTGTTCGCTATTCAGATCTAAGCATTTGTCACTACTCTTTGTAACAGTACTGTCTGATAAAACTGCTGTAATAGGCCATCTTTGTTTAAAGAGACAATCAATCATATAATACATGCTGTTCCATCTCGTTGAGACGTCCTGTATTAGACTATGTGATGGGACTTTCATGTCAGACTGCCAAATTCTAAGATCTCTCATGGCTGGCTCACTCTTTCTGAAATGTGTGGCTAACTTACGAGAAGCAGAAATCGCTTGGTAGACTTTCCTTTTTATTTTGAGACCACTATTAAGGCATAACTGTAGAGTATGTCCAGCACATCCAATTGTTGCCCAACCTAACTCTTCTTCTAGTAGTCTACCAGCTAGATCAATAATAAATCCATTGTCGTAAACAAAAGAAGTGATAATACCATGACAAATCCCAAAACTCAGTCAACAAATCCTTAACCCAGTCTTGTATGTCTTCAACTGTATGACAGGCTCTTCATTTCCCACTTTAAGTTTAGGTAATGAACTGTGATTGTAAGGTAAGCATGAGTTGCAATACTGGTCCATATATCACCTGTTATAGACACATACTTAACTTAAAAAAAAGGTGATGAATCTGCTCTTTTGTGAAATGTGTAGCTGAAGGTAAGTGATAGCCAGGATCTAGGTACGATATCAACGCTTAAAATCCTTCCCATTCACCATGTTAATAGGCCTCAAATCTTTAATAATAACAGCTCCTATAAGATTGGTGATAGCAGCCGCTCTGTCATTAGACTTTCTTGTGTAAATGTCAATCTTCTCTTGCTTTTTTAGACCCGTCTGTTTTTTTATGCATTTGATCTATAAACATACCTATCAGGACTACAGTTTCTCTCCAATTGTGACAAAGACAGATTTCTATGCTCTTGGCCACCTTGTAAGCAGAAACATTTTCCACAATAGTAAAACATAGCCTGAAGCAAACCAGTTGGCGACTCAATATTCAACACTCCAGACATCTAAAGTAAATCTTTCATGATAGTTTCAGTACGTGTTGAAGATGATCTAATACCATCACTTCTTAGTGATTTAAACAAATTATCCAATGTCACATGAAATTAATTAAAAGATGCATCATCCTCTGAAGAAAGTTTAGGATATTGAGGATTGCTGACTCTCATTTCCCAAAAAATTCCACATAAAAGAGAATATCTTGTCTTTGGAGGGTGTGGCTGACCGTCGTGATTTCGTGTCTGCAATATGTAAATGCACAGCCACTTGTTCAAAATTTCTTTAGAACAAGATGAAGTTAAGGTCTCGTCAGGACACTTGTTGCCTTTTTTCTTTTATTATACTCGTCAAACCAATATCTCAAATCATTCAGTGCCCAACGGCTTGAACGAGCACTGTTTCCTGGCATACGGTAGACAGACATAAACTGCAAGTCCTCAGAAGATGCCTCCACAAAACGATCTTGCTTTGACTTCCTCTTTAATGTCAGTGAAAGGTGTCTTTTCTTGGATGGATTCTGATTGTCTTTATCAGCAGACTCTTCATCATCAGCCATTTTCTTTCGATAGACACAATGCTTGGTTCTTGCACATGCGCAGTAAGTGATGTTTGGCTTAAATACAAAATAAATTTGTTATAACACCCCAGCGAAGGATATATCAGATTTATCCCACACTGGGGTGTTATAACATAGACGTACATAGCCCTTAGAGTCTATTTGTCATATTAAACTCTCCAAGTTTTTTCTCCTTTCAGTATTTGTAGTGTCTATTGGTAGACCTACATGTATTGCGCAAAACCACGTGTCTATGAATCAATAGATTTATAAGTATTGTTATATTTAATTATTATCTAAAGTTATTATTGTATTTTTATTATATTGAGAGTAGTAATGGTGGGACGAAGTTGAATTTAATGTTTTTGAACCTTCTTTCTCTAAATATTTGAATACTGCGAAGCTTCAACAGGAAATAACACCCAGTTAATCAAAATTAACTTTCAGTTGGCTTCTGTAGTTACTTAAAATTTCACAGTTTACTTATGCGGTTTCACAGTTTATATTTTAAAACAAATAATTTTTATCAATACATTTACATTTATTGGTTTGTGAGACAATTGCGTTTCTGTGTAACCGTATTCCCTACTGTAGAAAAAATGCGTTCAGATGGTGTAGATGTGGCTGGAGTATGAAGAAAGTCCATAGCTACTTGACTTAATAAAGGAAACCTTTTAGAATTATCTTTCCACCACATGCTTGGTGAGGTTTCTCGAGACGGTTCCATCTCTGCTTGATAGCTGTGTAGCTCTTCTCTGACTGTAACAATAGATATCTCACTTTGTGGTCCAAGTAAGTAGTCAAGTGCCATTAGTTTCTTTCTTTTACTGCTGTTTTTTTCAAGTGTATCTTCCTCTGGATCTTCTTCTCTGGTATCTTCAATCTCTATACTTGCTGCTTCTTTCTTTCTCTTTAATCTTCTCCATTCTGCTCAAGACTTCTTCCTTAATGCTCTCCTTTATATCTGGATCAGTAATAAATGAAAGTGATTTAAATCTTGGGTCTAGCATTAAGCTCAATAACAAAATAGTATCATAAGTAAAGGCATCAAAACTCCATCTTCTCTTAATTTCCCCACTGACTTCCTCTTTAAACTTATGTATAACAGAAGGCTCATCAACTACTGCACTTAAACTCTGCACTATACCATGTAGTATAGGAAGAACGCATGAGATTGATGGACTCTCTTCATAGCTAAAAAATGTTGTAGCAACATCAAATGGTTTAAGGGCCTTGACTAGCTCTGAAGCAATCTCCCACTGCTCACCTTTCAGGTCTAAGTACCGATCGCTCCTTTTAGTGACTGTATCATCAGCTAGCACAGCAGTAATAAGCAGTAATAGGCCAACGTAATTCAATCAGGCGTTGTAGCATCAAAAATGAAGGGTTCCATTTAGTTGGACAGTCTTTGATTAGCTTCTCAAACTTGCAATTGCTATCTGTACTCATCTGTTGTTGTTTCCTCTTCAACGCTTCAGTAGCAACTACACTATGGTTGAAATGACCAATGAACTTTCTAGCTGGTGACATGAATCTGCTAATTGCTGCTATCTCAAAGCCTGGTTTTAAGCAAAGTTGCAGGCAATGAGCTACACAGTTAAGGCTCTTCCAGCCTCTCTTAGAGTCCAGGATATCTAGGGAAGAGAGCATATTTGCAGTTTGGTTATGAACAATGACAGATATGTGAGAGTTAATGTTGAAATCGTCCACGATATCCTGCAGCTTAGCTGCTATTTCTACTCCAGTATGGCGCTCGGGAAAAGCTGTAGTTTCAAGAACGTAGGCGTTCAGCTTCCATGATGAATCAAAAAAGTGAGCTGTTACAGTAATGTATGCCTCCACTGCTCTGCTTGGCCAAATATCTGTTGTCAAAGCAATGTTTCTTGACTCTTCCAGTTTAGTACGCAGAGATCCTTTACAGGTCGAGTATTTCATCTGCAACAGGCTATGAAGTGCTTCCTACAAGGTATTTTGTATCCCGGAACAAGATGGGCAATTAGCATATTGAAGCCTCTACCTTATACCAACTTCACGGAAAGATCAGCACAGATCATGTAAAAAATACACTCTGTAATAGCTTTGGATTCCGCTTCGGAACACATCTTAGATTTGACAGAGAGAGTGCCCTGTGTCTTCTTTGTAGTGGCGGATGTCTTGGTTGTAGTGTTGTTGCTACTTGGAGAGTAAAACAAGGGATGTTTAGCAACTATGTGATCTCTCAAATTTGTCGTTCTACCTCTATAAGCCAATAGATTCTGGCAAATGTCACACTTGGCCTTGGCTTCTCCGTTCACTTTCTTAAAGTATTTCCAAACATCAGATCCTTTTCTAGCTGTAGACTCAGTAGAGGCTGGGGCAGAAACAGTAGTAGTAGTAGTAGTAGCAGCGCTGTTAACATTCTCTGCCATAACAAGCAAGCATTTAGCACATAAGATAGTGAGCACATGTAAATAATTAGTGGGCGTGGCCTAAAACTTCATATGCACATAAGTGCAAAAAAGCTTCTGTAGCTAAAATCTATTCGAATAGCATTCGAAGCTTCGAATCCTTTGAATTAATCGAATATTCATCCCACCGTTAGGGAGTAGTCTTTTCTTGTTGTCATTGTTACATATCATGGCAGCCTCTACAAATCCACACTCTGGCCTTAGGTGGTGTTGTCATATTGAGGCATGTAAAATGGAACCAAGCTAAGCAACAGTCACAGGCAATGGATTGCTGCTTGTCATCAGCAATGGAACATCTTCCACTGTAGTAAGCAGGATTGTTGCCAATTGTGTCTACTAAATAACTAACTGCCCAAGCATCATGACCAAAGTATTTCATACAACTGTCTATGCAAACGTTCTCATCAAGGCATGACGATAGCATTTTTTCTGGTCATGTTTCAACCTCACTCTCACTGATAATGGTGCCATTAACGACGTCTTTCAAAACTTTGTCAACAAACTGAAATGGTATAGCTAAAAATTACAGTCAAAACGTTTTGGAGATATTTTATACCTTATTTCAGTGACATTTTAAAAATAAATGGAACTAATCTTATTCTTTTTCTATTTTTTGGTAAGCCAATGACAGTTTTGTCGGCTCCTTTTGGTCTTTCTCTTTTCTATAATTGTGGCAGCATTGTATTTTTGCCATATTACCTATAAAATGTTAAGATTTAAAAAGTCTTTATTTGCTTGTGACACTTGTATATAGCATTTCTATTAGCAAGACTTACACTTTCATTGACTTCCACATCATATACATGCATAAAATTATGAGTATTATTTACCACAATCAGTTTCATTCTCAATATTATCCTGTACATTACTTATAAAGTAGTATTATGTTTCTAATATAAGTGCATAAGAATTAATCATCTTACTGATTCTATACCACCTTTCCTGTTGCCGTTCCACTGTACTGTATGTATATAGTACTTTGTTCTAGTTTGTGATGAACTATGGCAACTAGATGCTTATTTGGAGTTCCAATGTTTCATTGTTTCTCACAGTCTATAGGTGATCCTATTGTTCTTTGCATGTTACATAACTAGTGATGATTAAGAAAACCACAATAGATAAAAAGGTGTTTGCATAACAATAGTCATAAGTACTAAATTGTACATCTTCCACAAAGAATGCTTGCATGATATACTATTGCTTATTAATATTGGACTAATTACAGAGGGACTGGACTGTTCATCTGATTTGGTTCATCACCTATCAAGTTTCATTTATAGAATAAAATGCAATATCAGACTATACTTAAAGCAGGATGTTCACCATTAAACCATTTAGATATAAGTACATTTAGCAAAGAATAACGCTCTTCAAACAATGCCATTCCTCCCTCTGAAGCAAGAGATGCTAACTCTAAAGCCAAACCTTTTGCTTTGTGAAAATTTTGATGCTGATATATAGCAGCCCTTACTATTTCTGCATTATTGTAAGACAGTGAAATGAAGAGGAAGATTTTAAAGGTCTTTTTTATCAATTGCCTAATTATTTTTTGCACAATTTTTATAAATGTCTTACTCAGTTCAGACAAACTTTGGCAGATGGTCACGAGCCTTTACTACAGTGTGGAGAACAGGTTTGTTACAGCTGCCACGTTGCAGTCACTCCATGGATTCATGCCCCCTCTATCATGTCCTAGAGTAGCTGTCAGAGAGAAAGAACCAGAAAAGGTTACCACTTTTACGAATCGCAGTACCACAAACATGACCGTCTTTTCAGTTTGGGTCTCTTTGGAATGATAGGTCCTCATCAGTATTTAAGCCAGGGAGAAAAACGTGGGTCCATGCACGTCCTTTCATTTTAATCAAGTTGTAGTTATTATTTAACGAAATAACTAAAATTTATAGTGTAAGTCTTTCATTGGAAGGTCCCTCTTATTGGCTTGCGCTAAATCCCTCAGAATTATCCACTCACTTTTCAATGTTGTCACATTCCAGCAGCTGGTCACAACTGAAGTTCAGTTAGAACATGGCTTCAATAATGACATCAAGTTCGTGAGTAAGAGGGAGTTTGTGAATTGTGCATTGATGCACTATACTCTTTTCGACACCCTCAGAGCTTACCTCTTTGAAAAAAGGTTGTAGGAAGACCTTGGATTTTGATACATCTGCTGAAGCTAATTCTGAGATATTGCTAGGTATGTTTCACTAGAACGGCAAGTCACTGCTATTATGACATTATTTTTAAGGTACACTTTGTTTTCAACCCAACAAGAAGATTACTGTCTCTGCATTGAGTGAGCTCCTTCATCAAGAGAGGGTTATCAGACTAAGCACTAGACATAGCATTGAAGGTACC
>NW_003546356.1:161876-171605 GCF_000090795.2 Amphimedon queenslandica | reverse complement strand
TCATTCAGGGAGTCCTAATAGAGTACCTGTAGGCGAAATTTGTTTTTTGAATACTGGCGCGCAGGCATTGCTCTTCTTAGTATTCTCTGGTACATGGCCTTTAGCTATTTCTTGAAATTCTTCGTCATTAGTTACTTTTTCAAATCTCTTGAAAGGTCACTCTTTATCTTCGTATTCTTTTGCCTTAGCTATCTTAGTAGTACCATTGCTAGGCAAGAGTAATGGTTGGATGGCAATATCAAAGCAACCTTTGATCTCTATGACGTCTGTTGAATAAGTCAGGCATTACCTGAATTATCTGATATACACTCAATGATATTCATAATTCCCTCAGGCTATGCCCTCAGGAGTTATGAATATCATTTCGTGTTTATATATCAGATAATTCCTCCAGCAGGGTGTAATACCTATTACATATATACTAACCTCGCCCTTGGGCTTGGTTAGTCTATAAGCCAAATACACCTCACCGGTGTGGTATATTGTAAACTAATATACTGTATCTATTATTTTTAGCAATAATAATCAATAATTAATCATTGATAAAACATTTAAAACATCAATCATCATAGCTCATAGCAACAAGATTTCACAATGATTTTAGAGGGTTTTAGCTAAAAATGAAAGCATGTCCACTTTATCAGGCTTCATAAAACATCTCTTTACAAACATTGTGACCTGCAGTGCTGAAAACTCTTGATGATGAAGAGCTTGAAGCACATATGCATAAATATTTCTTGCCTAATGTTGACAGCACTGGGAAGGAAGTGCTGAGAGTTATCCAGAGAGGACTGGAATCAGCATTTGGCTTGGGCATCTTTTCTTAGCCATCCATTTCTTCTCTAATTCATTTACTGGAGTCTTGAGAACTAGATGTACTCCTTCTTGTTTCTTTTAAAATTCAAATTAAAAAAGATTTTAAATTTTTTAGATTTATTTATTCTTGGCCAAGAGGTTCCTGTATTTATTGTGGTTCAGTTGATAGCTGGGCCTCCTGCTGTACTGCTAGTTTTGAAGTGTTGTCTATAATCTGCTCTCCTTTTCTTGAACCAGCCATTTCTTAGTATCCTCTATATCATTATTAGGAATGTAACTGACTATAAACCGAGGATCTAGATAACTAGTGATATTCAGCAACTCATAAGTGATGGAGTCGAAGTACTTACATAATGTAGCTTGCAAATAATTAAGGATTTTTATCTTATTCATCAGTAAGTGAGGTGTCATTAGATGACTCACAAACCACTTGTTTTAAGAATATGCAAGACAGTGCTGAGAGTAGGTAGAGTTACTCTTTCTTCTCCTGAAAGCATGTTTGTGAAGTCTACCAACAAGGGTTTATCTATTATTGTTGCTGATAATGTACTAAATTGCCTTGAAAGAGTACCACTCTGAAATGGTGTAGCTCCAGGTTTCAATTCTGCCTTGGGTGGTTTGCTGCTTTTACGACAGATACTAGTATGGTGCTTTTCACTGCAATTAAAACGTTTACAACACTGTTTTGCATTGTGTCCCTTCTTTAGACACATGTAACACCTTCCCCCACTCGTAACTTCTGCTTTCTTTCTTCAATAGCATTGACCTTGCTGCAGGCTGCAACTGGAAGGTGAGTGCCCGCCTATACCACAACAGCAACAAATACTCTTTTTAGTATTACCATAAAGTGTAACTCCTGTAGACCTTTCCCTGTTTCTTGTGTCCTTACCATCATCTTTCCCAAATCCTTCTGTCCTTTCTCATGCTTCAAGCTCTTCCAGAAAGACTTCCTTAATTCTATCAACACTAGCTGGGACTCATCTGCTGTTAGGTAACTGCAGCTCCTTTAAAAATTCTTTAATCAACAATGGACACAGCAGACTTCTATAGTAATTTATAGTAATTTCACAGTACCTAATTCATAGTAATTTCATTGTTGTCATAGTAATTTTCTACATCATGTAGCACTGGGTTGTGATTGAAGTGACTGAAACAACTATAAAAATGATTATAGGAAGCCGGTACAGCCTATAATACCAATTTCATAGTGTGTTCCTATATACCGCCCAGCTTTAGTTGAAACATTTATGATGCCAATATATATTACATAGTAGTGAAGTATATACATATGAAAAGTACTGTACCTGCAGAAGATGATACTTGATAACCTTGACTATTTTCCTTTACTACAACTTTATCTTTTGGAGAAAGCTGGTGTCTTACAGACATAAGAGCATACAGTGTCACAACTAAACTGTACTCCTCCTCTATTGGGTTTTGTCATTCCTCAGTGTAGATAGCAAACAGATAAAGTCATCAAACAGTTGAGACAGAATGCTATATCTATTAATAGACTCAATCCTATTGTTTAGTAGTTGTTTCTTTTAAGTGAAATTTGCTCTCTGTAACCTTGAACTCATTTATGCTGTATGTCATCCCAGTTGTTGTTAAAGTGAGATATAACTGAGCATAGACCTGACTGCAGTAATTGCGGGTAATTCTCCATATAGTCAGAATCAGACTGTGAATAAACTAGTTTGGTAATAATTTCTAAGCATGTTCTTGTTTTCAAGCTCTAGTTCCCATTTCTTCTTTGTGATCTCTCTCTTAAAAAAACAGAGTGTATGAAAAGGCATAAATGGAGTGCAGCATCTGAAAATTCTTTCTTAAAAACAGCTCTCATTAAAATTTTTGTCGCTGATTACAAACTTAGTTGATGCCCACTGTGAGTCATGCTTCTTGAAAGTGTCAATCATCTTTGTGATTGCATCTTCAGTTTCATGTAATAAAAGAAACAATGAAATGAATTCACTGTTCCCATTTCTGTCAACAGACAGCATCAAATAAAGTGGCATCCTTAAACTGTTGAGTTTGTATGTTGCATCCACAGGTAGTAACTCTGTAAAAGCAGCAAAGGTAGACTTCGTGATATCATGTTGAAAGAAGAAGCCTTCCACCGAAGAACCTATAACATAACAAAAAAATTAATTTACTCTGCACTGTTTACAAAATTGCACTTCATTAGAACAAAAGCACATGCAGAAATGAACAATTTAAGGGATTGATGGCAATAAGTTTTTCGATTTCTAACTTACCTTGAATGTCCTTTAGTTCAGTAACAACACTTTCAATGCTTTCAACAGACACTTTCTTGAGATCACTAGAGATGTTAGTTACGTCTTTATATGTAACAATTTTCCAGAAGACTCATTCAAGTGTTGTTTTAAAAGCTTCTTATTCACTTCTAATTTGAGAAATCCTGCAGCTTCGTTCTTTTGAGAAGGGGTTGATTTTCTCTGACGTAGCAAATGCGCATATAATATTATAGCCTGGCTTCCAAGATAGGAATAAAAGCTATACTCGAAAGTGATGTCATGGTTGTGGCTCTCATTTACATCGAGAACCTCAAGATACTGACAATCATCACTGACTGGGTCACTTTTTTATGGCTCCCATGCATCCTTGTTTCAAAGTGATATATATGAGGAAGGAATTGACATATCACTAGCAATGACGAACCAATCAATAGCTACATTACCTCTGATGTATTCTTTTCCAACTTTCTACTCTTGTATTTTTTACCACCAAGGGCACAGCAAACCAGTATATAGTGATACTTATTTGCCTCCCTGATTCTGATAGGTACTCTTCTCTTAGCAGCTAGTAGAGTCTTAAAATCCCATTGCAACATTTGTACAGAGCGTTCGACTTGTTAAGTGCTGATCAGCAGACATAGAGGAAGAATACTCGTCACTTGCAGCCATGTATGCTAAAATCAATTCCACGTTGTTTTGTGCATGCATATTAACACTCAGACTTGTAGCAAAAAATCAGGTGTTCGGCTTCCGGACTGATAGTCACTGCATTTGGTATTTGATATAGGTGGTGGATCTGAGTCCTAGGATTGTTCAATCAGGCACTTGGTCTAGCACAACATGACAAGTTTTATCTTCAGCTTTTTTATGTAGTCGCTACTGATGAATCGAAATTGCCAGTAAGTCTGAACTTACATTGATTTTCTCCAATGATTTTCACATACCTTTCCTAGTTCTCATTAGTTTCATGCTTAAGTTATTATTTTAGTTGTTTCCACTTATCATTATCATTTTGAAATGCTTTGATTTTATTGTTAGACATAAGGGTGCATGGGTATGGTACATAAATAATGTTATTTTGAGTTTCAGGCTTTGTGTAAAAGTTAAACCTAGCCTTTTCTATCTCTGCCACTCAGAGCTCCTATGGTACTGATAGACAAATATTTTGCTAATGTTTTACTGCAAGAGCATCAAGAATCTGTGAACATTTCGGGTACTGGATCTTTATCCTCTGCTACTATGAGAAAAAATCAAATTTTTTCAGATGTCATATCTCAGTTAAAGCCCCTGGCATTGGATCCAATCTTGCGTGTCGTTAATTTTCCTGATGAGCCTGGAATGGATGCTGGTGGTCCTAAAAGGGAATTATTAGCACAGTTTGCAGCAACAGCCACACTTCTTTGCTATCACTGATGTTGGATTAGTACTGATGCATAATCATGTGGTATGACTTAATTTTTCACATAATATTGTAATGCATAAGTATGATACACAATTTTTTTTAATTTACAGGCTTTGTGTAAAAGTTAAGTCTGGCCTTTTCTGTCTCTGCCTTAAATTGTGCCTTGTTTCCTTTAATATTGCCCTCTCCTATATCCTTTTGTTGTGGGCACTGCTTTAGAATTTCATGAAGTGTTGTTGGTCGGTCTCTCATTACAACTGGAAGCCACTTATATTTCCAAATGTGAAACTCTTCATCTATCACAAATGGATTTGGCAGATCTTTATATACCATGAACTTACCAATTTTATGGACCAAAGGCATATCTAGAGAAATTGAAGAACGCAGTAAGCTTTTTACAGAGAACAGGTTTAGCTTAAAAGCTGCTATAACTAGTCTTATCAGTATCAAAATAACTGTGAAAATAACTAAAATAACTGTGCCAAAATTAATGTTGAAATTAATTAATTGTAATGATTCACAGGCGTGGCTTTCGTATTTCCAGTAATGTCCATTTACACAGGTAAAATCACATGTTAAGAACCTATTTTGTGCTTGTAGAACTGTCTGCTGTCCAGAGTTCAGAAGTGGTCGCTTCTGGGAAGCTGCTAATGTACAGAAAGATGGGCTATTTTAATCGGTCACTACAGCTTTGTCCGTTCTAGAGAGTGTGTCTGCTTGTCGGACTGTCCGCTTTTGGAGGTTTGACTGTATTCTTTTCCTGGCCTTGAAACCCCAGGGTGAAGGCAAATTTCTCAATTCAGTTTCAAGTCTATTGCAATTAGTTTTCATTTTTGCTTAAACATTACGTGTTAACTATACAAGGTGGTTCATGATGAAATTAGTGATTTATGATGTAGAAAACCCAAGTTTTAGCCTGGAAGATACCCAGACATGTGGGCATTTAAGGGCTTGGAAATGGTGCTTGTATTTACATTCATTTTAGAAATTTTTGATGATTTTTTAAACAATATAACCTGCACCTATGCCATACATCGAAGTAATGGGAGCAGCAATAGTATCCTTTTTCTACCAGTTAAGAATTCTGGTTTTTCAGAAAAACACTAGCTGCATAATACTATAAAGCTTTCTTTGATTAAATTGGTCAATTTGGATTTTGAGAACCATGAGTTTTAACTGGTAAAAACTCAGCTCTGCCCCAATACACATTACAAGCACGATTAATGCTTGCTATGATAAGTGATTGCACTCTAAAGGACACATTAATGAAATTAATGATTCAAAAATCAACAATTAAATCAGTGATAAAATGAATTGGAAGATAAATGATACACATCATTATGAGTTCTGTGAGTAAAGAAGGCCTGAAACCAGGGGCTCCCAAATGAAATGAATGTTATTGCCCATTGTTTTGTGAGGAAAAAACACATACTTGGAAATATTCACCAAAAAAGTTATATTAGAGACATATAAATCATCATCAAAGTACAGTAAGTAGGAGATGATAGAGGGTGAAAACTTGCATTTGATGACTGACGTGAGAACGGGGTACTATAACATGTTTACCTGCAGCTGGTAGTATAGATGAAACTTGATGAGATGGAATTACGGGAGGTTCATTAGAAATGAATGATCCAGAGAAAAAGAGTTGGAACAGATTGGCATTTCCTTCGTTAGATAATCAGTGGTTATTGCAAGCCTCCTAAAAGGAACGAATGTACTAAGCAATCCTGGGTAAATAACAGGTATGTAAACAGAAGATATTGACTTCATGCAAGGGATCAAGGACTCCAATTTCTTCAAGATGCCTGAAATGATCACAAAATGGTCTAAATACACATCTGTGTACATCTTGCAATAGCCTTTCAATGAGTTCATTATGAGTTGATGAACCTACTATAACACAGGATGCATGTGTTATGCTCCCTCACCATGTACCTCCAGACTTCAACATTTTCCCCTCCTAGGTCTGAGCGTATGCAGGTAGGCAATCCATATTCAAAAACACCATTCTCAAAGCAAGAGAGCATCGTATGTGTACAATTATCAGTAGACAGTTTTAGAACAACTACAACTCTGGAGCAGTCATCAATACCACCATGAATCACAATTTGCCATCTAATCAGCTTATGATTACCATCAATATGCCAGACATAGTTGGGACTGAGAACATAATATGAATAGCTCTTAATCACTGATTTTAATCTGTCACAATCAAAGGGATCAAGCCTGTGGGTTGATGCACAAACCCAACTAAGTATGCCTTTTGGCGGCAAAAGATCATTAATCATTACTTATCCAGCATCTGGGTGATTAGCCCTAATACGGGAAATAGTATCAACTAATTCACCATCATTAAGTTGTGTATGCATATCAAAACTTAGTCCAGACAATTGAATTTTTCCATACAGAGTTGATCAATTGATCTCAAAAACTCTACTTCATACAATGTATTTATCAACCGACAATGAAGGATATCCAGTTTGGTTCTCAGGTTCTCACATTAGCACTTTAATTCTTCCATCAAGTCACTACAATAAAAGTTTCATATCTTTAGTTGCGTAAGCTGCAATAATGCCAGCAACAATTTCACAAGTAGATAACTGTTCGTCCATTTTAAATTTGTCACGCCCTTAGGCCTGCCTATTAATTTATTATAGATCAGCTAAAAATTATATAATGCATTAACGTATTGCGTGACTTTTGACACAAACGGTGCACCATATTTGACCTGGTTACAATTGTCTGTTCTTCACCTAAGGCCAATATGCATGCAAAGTAGTGTATTGGGTCATTGTTCTCATAGTCATTGTGTACATCAAGTAGCACTGGGTCGTGATTGAAGTCTCTGTATCAACTCTACTTTTAAATTGTTTCTTTTGGATGAGGATGCGATGGATGCTGATGTGCCTTTATATATTGACTTTCCTGACAAGCCTGTATCAAGGTATGAGTCAGTTACAAATTATAGCACTGTAATGATGATGAGATGATGACATTAGTGCATGTTGTGGTAATTCTCAAAGTAATACATAATGATATCTTTTTGTTTGTTTAATTTCCTTACAGTGTTCCTATGATACTGATAAATAAATGTTTTGCTGATGTTTTACTGCAAGAGCATCAAGAATCAGTGGACATTTAGGGTACTGGAGCTCTATCCTCTGCTACTATTACAAAAAAAATCACATATGTTTAGATGTCATATCTCAGTACTTTGAAATGAAGAGGAAGATTTTTTAGGTCTTTATTATATCTATCGCCTATTTCCTCATTATTTTTTGTTCTCAATTTTTATAGATATCTTTAGTCAACTCAGTCGAGTTCCAGCAGCTGGTCACAACTGAAGTTCAATTTAAACGTGGCTTCAATAAAGTGATGATGTTCTTGAGTAAGAGGGAGTTTGTGAATTGTGCATTGATGTACTAAACTTCTTTCAACACACTCAGAGCTTACCTCTTTGAGGAAAGGTTGTAGGAAGACATTGGATTTTGATACATCTGCTGAAGCTAATCCTGAGATATTGCAAGGTATGTTTCAATAGAACAGCAAGTCACTGCTATTATGACATTAAAAGGTACACTATGTTTCCAACCCAACAAGAAGATTACTGTTTCTGCATTGAGTGAGCTCCTTCATCAAGAGAAGGTTATCAGACTAAGCACTAGCCATAGCATTCAAGGTACTGTTTTTCTTATGTAATTTCATTTATGGTTTATGTTTCAGGGAGTCCTCAGTATCTGTAGGTTACATTTTTTCCTTGATTACTGGTGCTCCTACTATTTCAGTTAATGAAGACATTACTATGAGATCCATAGATAACAATGCGTGCCTTATGCCGTTGGCACTTCATCATAATGGGTTCATCACTTGGTTTTTCCTGTATTAATATGTAACATTTCCTCTTTTACTTTTTATCCTATCATTTTATTAATTTCTTTTGTTTTGTCAAAATTTCCTTGAGTCACTTAATTGATTTCCTATTTTAAAGAGTAATTAAAATTACCTATTTTAAAGTACATGTATTTTTTAAAAGTAATTATTGTTCCTACTGCACATTTGCAGGCATCATAGAGTAGGTGCAGTCTGTAGTGTTAGGCTTAGGAAAATTAAAAGACCAAAGCTCTCACCAATTAGTGAGGGCTCTTGGTCTTTTAATTTTTTTTAGCCTTTTTCAATTTTATTTTGGCTTACCGGCCTTTAATGCCTTGCCTTTTTGTAGAGCTCATAAGCCAAATAAAAATTGAAAGAGGCTAAAGAAAATTGAAGACCAATGCCTAACAAAGCCCTTAACTCCCACTAATGTGACGTGTGGCTGCATATTCCTGGCTAAAACTCGGGCAATTTCACCATGAACCACCTTGTATGGCTAGCAGTTAATTTTAAGCAAAAATGAAACTAAATTACAAGTGTACATGACATTAGTGTATTTCACCTAACTTAATTTGGCCTTCCAAGCTAAGTAAGTTTAGTTATGCTTTTACTGGCCTTGAAAGCCCAGGATGAAAGCAAATTGACCAACTCAGTTTCAAGTCTATTGCAATTAGGTTTCATTTTTGCTTGAACATTACGTGTTAGCCTGGAAGATACCCAGCCATGTGGGCATTTAAGGGCTTGGAAATGGTGCTTTTAACTCTGTATTGCATTCATTTTAGAAACTTTTGATGATTTTTTAAACAATATAACCTGCACCTATGCCATACATTGAAGTAATGGAAGCAGCAATAGTATCCTTTTTCTACCAGTTGAGAATTCTGGTTTTTCACAAAAACACAAGCTGCATAATACTATAAAGCTTTCTTTGATTAAATTGGTCAATTTGGATTTTGAGAACCATGAGTATTAGCTGGCAAAAACTCGGCTCTGCCCCAACACACATTACAAGCATAATTAATGCCTGCTATGATAAGTGATTGCACTCTAAAGGACACATTAATGAAATCAATGATTCAAAAATGAACGATAAAATCAGTGAGAAAATGAATTGGAGGATAAATGATACACATCATTATGAGTTCTGTGAGGAAAGAAGGCCTGAAGCCAGGGGCTCCCAAATGAAATGAATGTTATTGCCCATTGTTTTGTGAGGAAAAAACACATACTTGGAAATATTCACCAAAAAAGTTATATTAGAGACATATAAATCATCATCAAAGTACAGTAAGTAGGAGATGATAGAGGGGTGAAAACTTGCATTTGATGATTGAAGTGAGAACGGGGTACTATAACATGTTCACCTGCAGCTAGTACTATCGA
>NW_003546356.1:158378-161866 GCF_000090795.2 Amphimedon queenslandica | reverse complement strand
GAGAAAGAGTTGGAAAGGAGTGGCATTTCCTTCTGTAAATCGGTGGTTATTTCAAGCCTACTGAAAGGAACGAATATATTTATCAATTCTGGGTAAATAATTGGTATGTAAACAGAAGATATCTACTTCATTCAAGGGATCAAGGAATCTAATTTCTTCGAGATGCCTGAAATGATTGCCAAATGGTCTCCATACACATCTTTCAATACGTTCGTCATGAGTTGATGAACCTACTATGACACAGGATGCATGTGTTATGCTCCCTCACCATGTACCTCCAGACTTCCACGTTTTCCCCTCCTAAGTCTAATCGTATGTGGGTGGGCAATCCATATTCAAAAACACCATTTTCAAAGCAAGAGAGCATCATATGTGCATGATTATCTGTCGAAGGTTTTAGAAAAACTACAACCCAGTAGTAGCCATCAATACCACCATGAATCACAATTCGCCATCTAATCAGCTTTTGATTACCATCAATATGCCAGACATAGTTTGGACCAGGAACATGATATGAACAGCGCCTAATTGCTGGTTTTAATCTGTCACGAACAAAGGGATCAAGCCTGTGGACTGATGCACGAATTCGACTACGAGGTATACGTATGCCTTTTGACCGCAAATGACCATTAATCATTACTTCTCCAGCATCTGGGTGATCAGCCTTAATACAGGAAACAGTATCATCTAATTCAACATCATTAAGTTGCGTATAAATATTGAAACTTAGTCCAGACAATCGAACTTTTCTGTAAAGAGTGGATGGACTGATGCAAAGAATTAGGACTGTCAGTCCAAAAGAAACCCAGTGCTCTCAAAAACTACTTCATAAATGTCAATTGACAACGAAGGACGTCCAGTTCGGCTCCCAGATTCTTGTTCATTGTCTTCCTCCTCCTCTACTTCACTTTCTTCCTCTTGAGCACTCAAAAACCTAGAACTAGGCCTAGTATTAAATGAATGAATACATCAAGTCAATACAACAAAAATTTCATCTTACATATCTTCTCTAGCTGCGTAAGCTGCAATAATGCCAGCAACAACTCCACAGGCACAGGCAGTTGCAAATAACTGTTCATCCATTTTTAAATTTGCCACGCCCATAGCCCTGCCTATTAATTTTATTTCTACCTTACTATTATATCATGCATTATATATTATATAATGCATTACAATAACTTTTAAAGTAATTATGCCAGTTTTGACACAAACGGCACCCCATAGACAACATCCTGAAAAAACAGGAATAGTTGCAACATTGCAGGGAAGATGGACACTCTCAGCTTACAGCTTCTTGAACAAGGACGTATGTCAAGACTAGCATTAATTTCACTTGTCATCAGGATAGTTGGTATTCCTTTAGCATGTCTATTGAATGCTGTCTCTCATTAATGATGTAAAGTCATAACAATGATAATAATAATAAAGAAAATTATTGTTTGTGTAAAATCAACAAGCATCACAATGGCAACTAAAGAAATATTATTAATATTATTTTAAAAAATCAACACCACTAACAACATAAAAAATTTAAGAAAACAAAGTTAAGTAGGATTCCAAACAATCAACAAAAATACGAAATGAAAATCCTACTCGTGACGCAAATTCTACTTTACATTGCAAGGTGATCTGTAATTCTTACATAATAACTTTGAAATGAAAGTACAATGTTCAGTAGAATTTGCGTCATGAGTAGGAGTATCATTTCATATTTTCGTTGGTCGTTGGAAATCCTACTTAACACTGTTTTTTCAAATTATTTATGTTCTGATTATTGATTTGCATTAATTCTTAGTTAGAATAACATTACTTTAACAATAAAAGTAATAATGTAGAACCAAAAATTACAGCCACTAAAACTAAACATTTTTATTTTTAGAGAAGTTACTGTAATGACTCACAGCTATCACAAAGCAAACTGTCTTTTCCTTTTTGCTCCATAACAATTCATTGGAAAGGCAACCATTGATAGGGACACGTTGGATTGTCACACGCTATCATTAGCACTTCTTTAACATTTCAGAGTAGAGTTTTTCATTTGTCAATGGCTCCTTGTTATCATGTAAACTGTGCATTAGTAGCACTGGAACCACTAAGCTTTGAAAAAATCCTTACACTCAGTCACCATCTTTCCCTGCTTTGACTTGTCAGAAGTAACAGTCTCAGTACACACACATCTCATAGTCCAAACAATAAAGTCATTTCACTTGGTGACGTAACACAAGTTGACATTGTATCTCAGTGTAATAAGCATGATAATGATTCAGTGCAACAGAACCATTGGAATCTCTGAAGAAATACTGAGACTTGCATTGTAGTGTCTGATATAGGGTGGTCATGTCTTACAGTGAAAAGTCATTTAATTTCAAAAATACGCAGCCCACAACAGTCACAAGTAGCCATTCCATCTGGTGTTGCTCCTATATATGGATATGCTGGATCTCTGGTAAGGTCTACTTGTGTCAGGAAATTTAATATGTTCCTTTGAGGTATAGTGTATAGAGTGGTATAGTGTTGCCTTGCTACTTTAAGATCTCTTTCCCATTTTTAAGCTTGAATTTTAGGATTTACAGCATTATTGCCTTGACTATTCAAGTTAGGTATAGTTTCCCTGTATGCCGTAAGATATCTTAAGGAGACAATTGTTTGCGGGTATTTAATTTAGCGATTTAAAAAAAATTGGTAACTTAAGTCCGCTAATTTTAGTTTCTTAATTGAAAGTGGGTGTGATCACAATGAATAAAATGATGCCATCAGCAAGTCTAAGCTTACTTGCAGCAAACGGTCAGCAAGATAGTACTAAACTGCTGTCCAAAGACTTCTCTAGCAGTTAGCCTAGGTTAACAAAGCAGATAACAATCTTTGTTCTGTGACTGCTTCTAACAGTAAGCAAGACATGTGGCTGCAGAGTCAGTGATGATGCAATTTAAGCAAGATTAATGCAACAAGATCTACTGTATCAGAGTATTTAGACTTGTGCAATTGCTTTGCTTGCTCAGACATGTAGATCACAGCACATAATCTATAGCTGCTTAGGCTCGCCCTATTAATTCATCTAGCCTGAAATTTATTAATACCAAATAATCAAAAACGCTAAATAAAGTACTAGCCAAATGTCAGTTTCATGAAAATCACTATAAGTACACACTAATAATTGTGTCCTTAAGGTACTATGCATGTGTGACACAGTAATTTTTTTTTCTATAATTCATCCACATTTCTGACTTGGCTTGTTCTGTTGTTGCTTTGGCAAGTTTTTTTCCTGCGTCTGTGTGCCTGTGAAGCTTATGAAAGTCCTACAACATACGTCATGAAGGTTTGTAGCAGTTACACTTACTTTATAAAGATCCATCAAAACTTGTGGTAGGTCTGGATCCAAATCACCCATATCAATGCAGAATAAATATGCATTTAAAATCAAAAAATACAATAGGGTCATAGACAGAGACTGAAATTACATGCACTTGTGTCATCACTGTCTTTCAATA
>NW_003546356.1:151610-158110 GCF_000090795.2 Amphimedon queenslandica | reverse complement strand
ATACACACCAATGTAATAAAAGATAGATTTCATTACATAAACATGGTAATGAGGTGCATGTCTTTGCAGCATTCCCAAGTGGATACAAGCCTCCACTTTAAACAGTATTCCAGCAACATGAGAACATAGTTCACCACATTTATTACGAATATATATTGTGAGTAAATCATTGATTTATATAAATTGCCAGTTTACCCAACCATAAATGTGCAGTGCCCTGTTAAAATAGTGCCATCTTCTGACAGCTGTCCATGTTTTAAGAAATTTTGTAGTCTTTTGTGACAGACAAACCTTTTCTTTTAAAACACGCATCAGGATTACAGGGAAAGGAGAACAGAAAACAGTCTGAACCCATCCACTATAGCAATGCCAATAAAAATATTTATGCGCATACCATTGTCAGTTACTATTTATTTTATGTAGAAGTTATATGCATTTAAACTCTTGTATGCCTTCATCTTCATAGTATATGGCCCTGGGGTTTCTATTAAATAGCTATATTATGCACCCATATTAGACTGGGGGACACAGGCTAATTATCAACCCAACCATCAGGTTTTCATAGGGATCCATGCTTGCTTCATATTTTTTCTCTGATATCTCCATTTTTTGTTAATATCGCTTCCTTTCAACTTCTGGTAGTGTAGAATTGTGCCAAGGTGCCATAACAGCAGCCAGACTACAGTTATCATTGAGTTTTACTTGGACAATACCTCCACAATGATGCAGGCGGATGCCACTTTTAGTAATTACGTGCAACACGTGTTCTGAATACTTACGGAATAATAATCACAGGATAAGTATGAAATGGAGCTGTTTTATTTTGCTCTAACTGGTACTACGAGTGGAATTAGGGAGTTATAACAGCTGTCAATAGTAAAACGTTATTAGAAATGGTTACATTTTCAATGATTATTTATAGATAAATCTGTTACTAATTTTACTATAACTAGTAGAACTGTGAGAGGAACTAGAGTTGCTATAGGCGCCTTCAATAGTAATACAATTACACGATAAATGGTTGTAGCTTCATTGATTACTTTTGTCACTAATTAAGCTTCACTGTTGCTAGTATAAGAGGTGTGAATGGCAATGAGAATGAAAATGGTGACATTTTCATTAATTATTTTTTTATGATTCTGTCTTAAATACTAGAACTTGGGAGAGGAACTAGAGAGGGTATAAGAGCTGTCACTGCTAGTTTTATAAAGATCATAAATAGTTAGTTTCTTTCATTATGTTATTTAAAAACGAGAAACATAGCACAATTCTTATTAGAGAACAACATATAAAAATAAAATACTGAATGATGTTATAAATTACAGTGGATATACAGTATGATACAGGAGAGAGAGGAAGGGAATTTGATTGAAGAAGGAACAGAGTTCCCGAGTTTGATAACAGAAGGCAAGAAAGGGTGGAAGTGAGAGGAAGATTTACAAAAAATAAGTGAGAGGTTGCCTTTATTGTTGGAGCTGAGAGAATTGGTGAAGGGAGGAGCAAGGATTAGGGGATAAGATGGACAAAAATTAAGACACTATCTTAGATTACATTCAGTGGTGACCAAGGAAATGAATGTTAAACTGAGATAGAAAGACCTGTAAGGTGAAGACCAAGATGTGAAGGCTAGGCAATGGGTGATGTGTTGGACTGACTCAGGAGAGGATGCTACAGAGGGTGAAGAGAGTCCCAAACAACAGAAATTTTTTAAGATGGGACGAACTATGTTGGTGTGACATCTAATGAGTGTGGACGAGAAAGAATGGAGGTAGAAATTTCAAAAATAATAAACTGAGGACTTTTCTAGCCTTCTTTACAATTGTGTGAATGTGTAGGTAACAGAAGAAAGTGGTGGTAAAAAAGTAGTCCAAAATATTTAGGAGTAGAGACTCATTCAATTAGGCTTCAATTTAGTTGAGGAGGGGGAAGATCATCAAATGCAGATTGGTGTTTGTGTGAGAAAATAATATACTTCGCTTTGGAGCAGTTGAAGGATAGGTGATTCTGAGAGATTCAGTCGTTGAGTAGATTGACATCTACCTGGAACTTTGACCAGTCAGCAGACTTGTTTCCATACTTTTATTGAATTTTGTAACATTACGTTTATTCATCTTAATTTCCTTGGTTTAAAACTCCATTACAGGATATTAAAAAAAAATTCTGCAAGATATTGATTTTTGGCTACTTCTGCATAAATGAAGTAAACATATTACATCGTAAAAGCAAGGTTGTCAACAATTCTTACTTCTTATAAATACCGAAATCAGAAAGTAAGTGTAGTAGAAAAAGTTTTAAAATTGTGCTGCGATTTAATTTTTACTAAGACTGTTTTATGTATTATTGAATGTGGCATGTAATTATATAGGTCATAAATTTTTCGCAAAGTTCTAATCCAGTAATATTAAAAACACAATAAAACTGTCTAGATAAAAGTTATTCGAAATACCAGTGAAATTCATAGTTAAAATGAATAATTTATACGACATGCACAGAAAGTACATCTATTGAAGCTATCATAACACTTTAATTTGGCAAGGACTCTGAATTTTTCAGAAATTCAGAGTTTTCTTATGAGCACAAAGGATTGCTAAAGAATGAGTCTGTAACATTAATTACAATAGACAATATGAAACCTCTTAAATTGGTGGTGTAACTGGAATGGTAAATCATTTTTAATACGGGCAAAATAATGCCTAGTGGATCACATGGCATTCAAAAAGAAGTGAAATTAAGTGTGCCACAGTAGCACCAACAGGTATAGCCACATTTAATGTAGGCCAACTAAGAATACATAAATTATTTCAGCTACAAATAGAGCATGAGGGAAAAGCAGCTGGATATTGGGCTTTGAATAAAGAAGCTAACAAAAGGATAAAAAGTGACACTTAAAAATTTAATAATTATAGTAGTAGACGAGGTGTCTATGGTATCTAATCTAAACTTATCATGCTTACACATGCCATTTGTAAATGTATTTGCAACTGATGAATGATTTGAATCCACAATTATATTATTTTAATGTCACATCTTACATTTGCCACAAGTTGATTGTAGAGCAGTGATTACAAGGAACAGGTAAAAACAAGAAGTGGCGCAGCAAGTGCAATTAATGTATGGAAAGAAACAGTAAAAAATGAAGAATGATAAGTGAGCGACAAAAAGAAAACACTTGAGTCAACAGCTGCCAGATGAGCTCATTATGATACTTTGTCCTGTGCCTGATTGTCCAACTTCACTCAAAGTGATAGTAGTTTTGATATTTTAAATATCTAGAAGAGATTGGCCTATTTTAGCATTGATAACCTTCGATTTAAGTTGGCTTTAATATGCAATTTTCCAATCTTATATAGTGTTTTTCTTTAACTCTTGCCTCTTCAAGTGCTGTCCTGCTTTGGTGACTTGGTAATCACATCAATCTTTTGGGAGAGAACTTCAGATTAGCCTCCCCTTTCCTATTGTCAGACTTCGTTGTTCCTTCCCCTGCAGCTAAGTACTTATTTGAGTCATCATTGTCTTCTCTGGTAGTAATTTGTCATCTTTCAATCCATTGAGTCTGCTACTTCTTTTCAAGCAATAGTAAAGTAAATGCGAAAAGAAAGTAAATGACTAACATTAAGCACACACTGTCTTCGTTGCTGAGATTTATTACACCCAAGTGTGTTTTGATTGCCTCTTTATTATTCAAAACTTTTTTACTACACTTGGATTGAATGCAAATTGTTATGTTTACATCTTACTTGCAAGCAACAATTTTAATGATTGATTCTTTCAATTCATAGGCACATGTTTATGATGCTTACAAACGAATCAGAGATTCCAAAACAATGGAATTTTGAAGCTAGATAAAAGACAATTTCTAATTTTAGTCTCTCCTGTGACAAAAACTATTGTGCACTTACATGATGTGTCCAACAATGAGTTTAACAACACAATGAAAGTTGGTTTACTAACAGAACGATACATTTATCCTAACACTGAGGCCACAAGGTTTGAAGTTATTGTTTCTTATACCCTGCCCATTCCTATTTCCATCAAACCATGTGATTCTACTATACCAGTACTAATCATGTCTACTATATTACAGATGAATGGTTTATCATGTCCTTTCGGTCTTAAAGCAACTGCTTGCAAACATCTCTCCATCACATTTAACACTTGTAAGAATCTGTGCTATGCACTTGCTTCCCTTGCTAGAGGAAGACCTTTACTCCTTAGAGGATAATATCCTCAGCCCTTATAGAGCAAAGGAGGAAGGTAATTGTGGCTAATTTGTACAAGCAGTACTATGTTTCTCCTTCTGTGGACTGTAATTCTGGCTCTTTCTCTGTTCTTGTCTTTGTTAGCACAATCAAATTATTATCAAAAAAATGTATCACATGGTCAATGAATAATCAGTTATAATAATCACATATGAATGCGTGTATAACATTTCCCACACTCCTCACAGTTGACCATATTTCGTTGGTCTACTATCTCATGTTATACAAATAAGGAATAATAAATCTCAATAATAAATAAAGTTAGAGAATGATACAATAATCAATAATGAGTAAAAACATTATTAGCATAACATACTTAATTGTCATCAAGAAATTGTAATCGACAAGCCTGCATTCGATTGAGGATCATTTGGTTAGTAGAGCGAGTCGATCGAAGGGGGTGTAATACCGGTAGGTATATCAGATGTGACGGGTCAGACAAGCTATCAGGGGGATCTTGTCATGGGCGGTTGCAGAAATTTGGTTTGACCTGGGCATCAATAATTAGTGGGTGTGGTTCCATACAATTTTGCAAGGAAAATGGAAAATACTGATCTATAACTTCATTGAGATGGTTTCTTAGCATAAAACAACGAAGAAGCCTGTTGAACTACCACAGTTTACACTGGATGCCCACACCAGAATCATGAATATAATTATTGGTCAAAAAGTCAACCTGGGCATTGCCTACAAATGCTCAGGCCTGCAACCACCTATGGATCTTGTTGTGATACCTCAAGAGGGTATAATTTCTGCAGTGGTCTCCACAGCCTTCTATTTCAATCCTTACAAAAGCTCCTCTTATTGTGCCATCACTGCCAACAATCAATTCCATTATTCTAGAGAGTTTCCAAAATCCCCGTGGCTTGTCCTCATCATGCACTAGTACAGTGTCTCCAACAGCAGGAATACTACTGTTCCTGCTTCTGTTACTATATCTGTGTGCTTCCCTCTGCTCAAGCAAGTATTCATTTGTCCATCTCCTCCAAAATCCCTCAAAGATTTAATTGAGATGTTTCATTCACTTAGTAAGAGCTGAGGAGGTAATATTGATGTCTTCTGACTCTTCACTATAGCAGAATGAGTCTACAAGACTAAGTGATCTATGACCGAGTAGAAAATCAGCAGGTGTGAGATGCTCTTCTAGATCTTCCGTTGATACAAATGACAGTGGTCTAGAGTTTAATAGTCCCTCAACTTCCGTGATAGCTCATCAAAGGCCAGTTTAGATTGCCCAACTGTCTTTCTTAAACGTTTCATTGAGCCCATTTACCTTTCAAACATGCCTCTCCACCAAGGGGCCTTCTCTAAATTGAATTGCCATTCTATACTGACTCCTGACAGGTAATGTTGAGTAGCAGGATGTTTAAAGATAGCAAAGAGAGCTTTAGCTGAGGACTTAGGTTTTACTGTTATCAGATACAATTAAGAATGGAAGTCCTCTTCGAGAGGTAAACCTTTTTAATGCTCTATTAAATGCTTAAGCAGTCATATCCCAATTAGCTTTAAGTGCATAGCTCTCGCAATGCAGCAAGTGAACAAGCAGACCCAGACCTTCTGAGATAATTGATGGTTCCTTATATATTATGGGCCTGTGTAATCCACGCCATTGTAAGTGAAAGGTGGTTTTTGGTCACTCTAAACTCTGGAAGTTTTACAGGAAGGGTTGCAGCAAATGATCTCCCTTCATATTTCCTACAGATGGTACATTGGTGTAATACCTGATGAACCAACTGTCTTCCCTCACAATCCAGAAACTTAAACGAATATCAGCAAGGCACCATTGTGAGACACTCTCATATGAGCATCCATAACCACCAGTCGAATGAAACAGTGCTGATGGGGTAGAGTTACTAAATACTTTGCAGAGAATGACACTCTAGCATTCTCTATTCTGCCACCACATCTCTACACTTGGTTCTCATCCGTAAACAGCTACAGTTTATGATGCCAGAGTGTGAAATCCTTCTCATCAATAGTACTCTGGGCTACTTATCCAGTACACCTTAGCTTCCATGATATCATTAGCAGAGATCTTAGATTGAATTATGACTCCCTTAAATTGCTGAATGACCTTCCTTACAATAGAAGTGACTCGTAGAAGGCACAAGAAACAACTAAATTGATGAATGGGAGACATAGTATCAAGAGGTAAGAAGGAATGAGCATCTCTAGACTTTCACTTCGCTGAGACAATCTGTTGGAACTTCCTCTAATTCATTAGTGACAGATGATGCTGGC
>NW_003546356.1:149425-151600 GCF_000090795.2 Amphimedon queenslandica | reverse complement strand
CTGACTTCATTAACACGGTTCTGTAGAAATTGCCTGCATTCCCTCTAGACTCCCTTGATCTAATACAAGGCTACCTTGGAGTCTGTATAGCATATTTTGTTTCCAAGCTTTAGTTCTGAAGACAGGGCATTTTGTACAGTACTGACTAGTCTGGCTAGCAAAACGGATGACAGTAGCTCTAGCCTTGGTATTGTCAGCTTTTTATTAACAGGAGACACTCTCATCTTAGATGCAACAAAATTAGATAGGCAGGTATTGGTAAATAAATAAATCACAGCAGCATAGGCCTTCTGAGAAGCATCGCAGAATCCAACTAGTCTGTATGTACAGGAGTTCCTCTTATTGTTACCAAAGTATTGTCAGGGAATAGATATTGTAACTGGTAGAGAGTTAGCAACAATGGACTTCCAGTTCTCCAAGAGAACACCAGACAGGACTTCGTCCCACTCACATCCTTCCTTACAGAGTTCCTGAAAGAGGATCTTAAATAAGACAGTAAATGGAGAAATTTATCCCAAAAGATCATAAAATCTACCAGGTAGCGACTCCTACTATATTCCTCTTCGTGGGCAGGAGTTCTGTTAACAGTTGATGTATGGAGCTGAAATCAAAGACAATGGTGTCAAATGATGCGTCCCATCACTCTCCCAATACCTTCTGATGTCCTGTACTGCTCACTCCTAGAGTGGAATCAATATAAAAGCTATCTTCCTGCTTTATATTCGGGCCTGAGACTGCATCCTTCACCTTCTTCATGTCTCGGTCAATCTTGTCTCTCAAGGTAGGTGAATTAGTCACAAACTTTCTAAGATTGAAACCTCCCTTGGCAAGTAGAGATCTCGAGAGTGTTTATACCTCAAATGCCTTATCCTCATCATCTGTACCAAGACTAATATCGTCTACATAAATGGATATGCTTATTAAGTCTACAAGTTCTGGATGTTCAGAGCTGTACTCATCAAAGTAATGCTTTAGTGTGGCATTGAGGAGAAAGGAACTGGATGATACCCCAAATACCACACGTGTCAACCCGATAATGATAGGTTAAATATGCTCTTTGTTGACATCACTTACCCAGAGCGATCATAAACTGTCTGTTCCATGTTACTGATGCCGATAGACTCTAGATCCCAAAAGTGTTGCAGTTGGGCATCCAGACCTTCCAAGGAGACATTCAGTACATCAGTAGTAGCAACAAGCCCCATAGTCTGTGAATCACCGTCAGACTGATTCTTCACCCTTCCAGATAAGATCCATCCTAGTTTGGTTTCTATGGCAATGGGATCTTGTCTTCTAATCATATTGCAAAAATAAACTCATAATAGTATTCAGCTGCAATGAGAATGTCAACCTTCATTGATGAATCCTTCGTAACATCAGCTAACTTCAAGTGAGCAAGATACTTGTACTGCCTCTTACAGCGTTTAACAGCTTGATTTGTGTGATCTGGGCAGATCAGTGGAACAGACAACAACTCTACATGAACAACAGAACCACTATCAGTGGTTATACCAGCTTCTACTACCGAACAGTGCTGCTCCCTACTTCCTGAGTTTCGAAATGTTTTCATCAGTAGGCGTCGTTCACCCTTCTCTTGTAATGATAGCTCCTTAGAGACTTCATTGGTTACATAAGATCATGGACTGCCTGTTTGAAACAAAATTCTCACTACCAGTTGACAGTGCGGAAGGAGGGGCTCTAGTAACTTGGCTAAGGCAGTCTGTAGCAACACAAGGTTGTCAACATCACTCTTAGTAACGGAGGTATCTGTAGTGAATGTTGGTGCTTGTGGATTGAGATCAGATGAAGCTGCAGGAGTTGGTGCAGTAGTACTGTTGTGTTTATTAAAGACACTTCTATGGTGTCGCCCATTGCAGTGGGAACATTGATCAGAAAAAAGACACTCTCTTACTTGGTGACCCTTACATAGGCACATAAAGAGCGACCATTCTTACGTAATATCTCACTTCTATTCTTTAAAGTAATCACTTTTCCACACTCCTCAGGAGCATGTGCTCCTTGCTGACAGTAACAGCAAGGTACTGGTCCACCCGTTGCAAAGTTAGCCTTCTCTCTAGCCTCTTAATTCTCTCTAGCCTCTTAATTCTCTCTAGCCTCTAAATCTATTTCAGTGATCTCTAGCAACCTCTCAAAGTCCTTTTCTTCACTACCTGA
>NW_003546356.1:145309-149415 GCF_000090795.2 Amphimedon queenslandica | reverse complement strand
AACAGTGCTCCATAGGATGGAGATGGGACTCCCAATGCCTTCAATCCCCTGACTTGTGCCTCTACAACATCATAGAGGTTCCTCAGTCCTCTTAAATTCTGAGTGAAATGAACTGCTTCAATGGCTAGCAGAGTATCCATGTTTTGAAATAATGTGTTGTTTGTCGCCTAACCTCTTCTTTAATAGTGCTACTGCTGCAGGATAATTAGCAGCAGTAATCTTGAGGCCTGCTATTGCACTTGAAGCTGGAGGATCTAACAATGAGACAAGATAGTTAAACTTGTTAACATCAGATAACACAGAGTTCTCATGCACTGCAACTTTGAATGAACCCCAAAAGGTAGACCAAGTAGTTGGATATTCACAAAAGTGCTTCAGAGTCAGCTTTGGTAGCTTCACTTCAGTAGCTGGAATCCATGAATTGGGAGGAGGAGGTTCAGTTGCAACAGTACTAGTACCAAATGGCGGTGGAGATCTCGGAGGCGTCAGTCATGAGAGCGTTGTGGGCATGCCTTTGGCTGCACCACCCATGGAAGGTGTGGTTTTAGCATTATTAATGGTGCCTTCTAATTCTACTAAATATAATTTGATCTCCTCTTTGAAGAGGTCAGCTTGCTCTATCTTAGCCTCTAGCTCGTCTTCAGGGGTTGCATCTCTAATCTCCTAGTCTAGCTTGAGTAGCGTGTCGACCTTAGCCCTTATCGTAGTTTTGTAGTATGCTAGCTTGGCCATGTCAGCTGCCTTGAATTTGCCTGCCCTTATTATATCAAAAGCGGAGTACATAGTCCTGGTAGCAGACGACATATGACCACTTCTAGACTTCTTCTTTCAGACTAACGCCATCACACAACAATAATAATACTCCAAAACTCTCGAATTTATTATCAAAGGAACCAGAATGAACACTATTTCTACGTCAGTCGACTTACAGTCTTTTATCCTTTCGTCCGTATTGATTGAGGTCATTTTTTGCCAGGAATCCGAGTCGGCAAGGACCATGTACTATATTTCTCCTTCTGTGGACTGTAATTCTGGCTCTTTCTCTGTACTTTTTTTCGTTTTTTTCCACAATGAAATTATCATTAAAAAATGGTATCATGTGGTCAATGAATAATCAATTATAATAATCACATATCAATGCATGTATAACATATCCTACACGAGCTACAAAAACATTAGCTGAAGCAGAATTTGTTTTTGCCAAGGACTGGCAATTAGATGACATTGTTTACTTTTGTACATCACCTGCTGATTTTTCTATTATGAAAGGTGACCCATCATTTAAACTAAAAAAATGTCTTATCACATCGGTCACATATAGGCATGGTCTGTTAACCGGCTGGAGTTAATAATCCTGTGCACACAAATAATGGTGTGCTGATTTGTACACGTGTGTTGTTTTAACAAGAAGTGTGTTAAAGCACACATTCAACACAGGACCTGTGCTAAACCAACACTTGTACTTCTTCCTATAGTAAACATATTGCTACACTCATTTTAAATTTAGTTCAAACCTTTTCGTCCAGGCATTTTTTAACTTGTAGTTAAATTTCTTGTCAGACACTGTCGTGACTATGACTTATCTGTGAAAACGTATGTATATAGTTGCTACATGTCAAAGCAATAAAGTCCTAAGTCTTCTGTTACAGCCATTTTTCTCGATAACAAAGTACCAGATTTTTTGTTTAACTGAAGGGTGCCATGGCAGTGCAATGAATTAAAGGAAGTCCAATTGAGAGTTGAATTGTTTTGGTAAGTTTGAATGCACAAAACATTGTAATAGTTGTGGCTTCAGCATATAACTTGACACAAAACAGTTTATCTCCTTTGTACACAATGATATCCTTTATCATGGCACATTAATAATCTCAAGGACTTTTAATCCTGATGACTTTATAGTCCATACCATCAGTGATAGTCTGGCACATGCTATTAAAAATGAATAGAAACTAAGTACAGTACATGTCACTGCAATAAGACACACATGTACACAGAGAGAAAGATAAACTTTGTGCATACGTCAAGTACTCATGGTTTTATATTACAGATATAGATTTACATGTACAGTGTACTTTAAGCCATATAATGTCACAGCTAATCCTAGCATAGGTTCTGTTCCTTTTTTAACCATGTTTCAGTCCTATAGCTTGCTTTTACGGGATGCGAACTAGCATCTAAGTGTACAATAGTACTAAACTCAATGATGATCAGCACTGTAAAGAAATTGTGAAGGATGCTGGCCTTGACTAACAGCTAATTGATATTACAACAACTGATGATGTCTTATTCATACAGATAGTAAGATTCTTTTGAAGCATTGAGTGACTGCTTTTTAATTGAGCATTTTTTGACTCAAAGTGCATACACCACTGCTGTCGTAAAGGTTCAAACGTAATTATAAAAGTATATTTTAATGCTTTAGTAGATCTGCGAGTCTCCCATACATAAGCTTATATTTGCATTTGTCGAGGTAAATGAAGGAGATAATTCATTTTTGGTGCAACAGACTTCTGGCAGTATAGAGTAGCATTCTAAATATGTTTCTATCATTTTGTCTAATTTACTTGGGTCTTCTGAACAAACCTGAAATGAAAAAGCCATGGCATGTTGAATGTAGTAACAATCCCAGTAATCAACATCCTCCACCTTAATGTGAATGAGAAAAGGAAGCAGACGTATTAGACTCAGCAGTAGAGAAGCTACATGTATATGTAACAGTAAAGAGGTTATTGCACTTAGATTTTCTGTACATGTACCTGAGTTTAAATGGGTATGTGCATAAATCATTGCTTATTGGAAATGGCTTTTCTTCTGACTGACTATAGTTATGCGTGCTTAATAGTAAACTTAATCGATGTAAGGAATGAGTTTTTTCATTAATTACATAGGTCAACAGTGCCTGAATGTGATGGGTTGCTACTCCTTTAAAAATTGTATGCATCATGTCATGTCTGAGACATTTGTCGCATTGAATCCTGTAATATCCAATAGTTAACTCCTTATGTTACAGAATGGCTCTGCCCTCCCATTTCTATTAGCTCAAGGTGTTAAATGTGATCTTTTTAATTGTTTTCTTCATAAAAAAGCTGGAATGAAACTAAATGTACAATATACATAGGCTGTTGTCCAGTGGAGGAGCAGGGGGAGCTTCCCCACAAACTCTTAAGCTTCCCCATTTTGTACTTCTGTAATTGCATGAAAGTACTGTACATGTACACACATGTATGTACACAACTTCCCCCCGGTCAACTGCTCTGGGTTTCTCCCTCAAACAAATATTTCTAAATAAAACACTGGTACATCCATTACAGCATCATTGTTGATTTACCTTGGTTCATAGATCAGTACTGGTAGCATGGCACATTCGACACTTTCTTAGAGCAGATTTCACTCCCTTTTTGAAAGCTCCCACGAAGTTAGAAGCCGGAACATCTCCAATTTAACAAAGGACAGGACCTATTACGTTTATCACTTTGCCATTCGAGGGTCTCATGTTGTAACACCATCATATTATTCATTATATTTATATAAAATTTTCAGACACATGTATTTAGTTAGTTTCACCTAATATTTATAATAATTCATTTGTGTAGTAAACTTACTTAATATTGCAGCAGTGTAAAACGCTTTGAGGAGCGATGATTTTGCAACCGCTACCAAAATATTGACTTTAGTGACGATCTGTATTATGTCGTATATGGAAAGTAAAAACAACCTAGAAGGGTGATACACAGGAAAAAATTAGACAAAAGTACATGTGTATGTACATGTACCTGTATTACTGCATTACAATGTATGTGTAACTGTGAGAAAGAGAGACAGGGAGAAGAAAGAACAAAGACATAAGTACGTTGTATAGCCTGTTTAGATAGAGTACATGTACATGTACACCTTGTAGTTTTATACATTGTATGAGTGCAAGACAGAGAAAGAAAGGATAAAAGACATGAGTACACTGTATAATTTGTGATTACATCACAGTTCATGTACATTAAGGCTTGGCGATGGCATCCATATTGAATATATCCGATTAATTTTTTGCTATCACAATATATTAATTGTTATGTCACAATGGTAACACATGTTTATTGAGCATGCACACATGT